>NC_085046.1:93832172-94012172 GCF_963662255.1 Cinclus cinclus | reverse complement strand
TGTCTCTACCAAGTGGTTGCTTGCTTGTTCAGGGGTTTCCTTACTTTTTCATCCTTGCTGTTATGCACATACGAAAGAATGCTGAATGATGGAAAGGCTGAGACAAAGCAAAGCCCCAAAATCCCTGCCAGTCACCTGGCCACCACAGTCAGGGAATCCAGACTATCAGGGTTTTCATGTTGATCTTTGGCAACATTTTGCCTTGAATGTTGTAAGAATCATGTTTGCTGTTTGTACTCAGAGCTGAAACTTTCTCTTGCAAACCTGTTCATGTGAGAAGGGCTGGCAAATTTGATGCGTTTTACAGTAATTCTCAGCTACGTCAGAGTGCAATGATATATTCTGGGATGGCAAAATCACAAAGCCTTAAGCAAGCATTAAAGGGGTGGGCAGGAAGATAATTCAGCAGGAAAATAAGGAGTTGAACAGGAAAATCTTTTGAATAAGTAATTTGTAATAAAATCCTTTTTTTATCTTTTCATTTTTTTTCTTTTTTTTTTAATCTAAACACCTTGAGCTTTTCCCATGTTCTTTCAAAATTAAGAGAAAGTTAGAGCTGATGGTGACTGGGGTGTCCTTGCGTTTTAATCACAGAACTTTTGTTTTGTACTTCACTATTAGTTAGTGATTCAAATGGAGGCTGAAATCCATGTGCCTGCTGAAGTCACTTCTCTAGGAGCCCCAGGCTCCCTGGGCCTACAGTCTTTGTCATCCTGATCTTTGGTGCTCTCAATAA
The DNA here is from genome assembly GCF_963662255.1 of Cinclus cinclus. Classification (NCBI taxonomy): domain Eukaryota; kingdom Metazoa; phylum Chordata; class Aves; order Passeriformes; family Cinclidae; genus Cinclus; species Cinclus cinclus. Next base: position 94,011,436 of record NC_085046.1, on the reverse strand, counting down.
TGCAGCAAGCCTTTTCTCCACCAAAGCGTCACCTGTCTAGGTGAGTCGTGCCATCCCCTATCTGAAGTGACAGCCATCTTTGAGTACCAGCATCTTAACTGACTTCTCTTTCATCATCCATGTTAGAGAAATAACATTTTCGACAAGGTGTTGGGTTTTTCCCCCCCTTTTCTTTATTCTTTCCCCAACCCCCCTTCTCCCCTTAGTTAGAGCACCTGATCAAAAAATTATTTCTGACAAAGATTTCCTGCTCCAAATTAAGTGAGCTCAAGGAGACGGAGCATTTTCACACAGAAAGAAAGAGAAACGTTGATGTTGGAAGTTAATGAATCTGGGAGGAGAGAGAACATTATTGAGACTAGATAATATGATCTAACAGCTTTCCTTCTTCATATCCTCCCTGTAAAGAATGTATGGAAGTCAGTTATGTGGCATGATTCTAACATCTGTCCTACCCCATAATGGTAATTTGTATAAGTAATGGAAACAGGTTAAATACTTCCATTCTAATGTTGCCAGCAGGGATGAAAATGAACATTTCAATGAAATAATCTCGACAGAGCAGGGAGAGGAGGGGTGGATGGACTGATTCATCTCCAGCTCTCTTTGGTGATCCGAACACTAATGAGAACGCTTGAATGTATAGTTTATCAGATAGAAAGGGAAGAGCAAGTAAATTTCTCAGATTAGAATCACTGTGAAAATATAGCCACATGCAAGCTGCTTCGTTCTCCAATTGCCAGCATTGGCTAATAATTTGCAGCACTCATTTTAAGGGGATAGAGGAGAGAAGAGAAAGAGGTGAAGAATCTTTTTGTTGGCTTTTAATGGGATGCCTTTAAGGGTTATCATTCAACCTGCTAGAAGCACGGAGTTTGTTCTTGTTACAGCACCTTATCTGCTTTTCAGACCCATTGCATTAGAATTAGAAGGTAGGCAGTTCTAGTATTTTGCCCCCCATTTTGCTGCAATTAGAAATGAAAGACACAAACCTCTGTAGTAAGGTTATCTGGTTGTCTCATTTTCTGCTGCTCCTCAGCCATTGTCATAACAAAGCCATATTTTTCCACCATAGTGACATCGTAATACAGACACACACACATGCACACAGATTTGTAACATCTGTGCCACAATTTTGTATGAACATTTGTATATACTAATACAGAAGATTTGCAAATCTTCCAGCAGTCACGTTAAACCCTCATAATGTGAGATTTTGGATTCTTCTGTAAAACTCTCATGACTCTGTATTCTGGAAACGCATCTGTAAATGGTTTGGGTTCTTTCATCTGCCTCTTGATTTTCTGTAATGAGGGAGATGTGTGGCTATAGATTGTCTTTTCTATTTGTACTTTTTTTATCCTAAGATATGAAATGTGTTCTTGTGTGCAGTGGAAATCACCCCCAGCCTGGAGTGCAGTTTGTGCAAGGTGACAGTGTGGGCTGTGAAAACTTCTGCAGCTGCTGTCTCCTGTTGGCTGGGTAAATATTAGAAGCTCTGGCAATACATCTGTTGAAGAATGGTGAACACTCACATTGTGCCACTATTGTTTAGTCACAGAGTAGGCCCTGATTTAGTGAAGAATTTTAGACCTAAACCTATCCCTATTTGTCAAAACTATGAAATAGGTATTTCAGTGAAAATTATTTCAGTATTCAATTCCTTTAGTAAACTGTGACCTACACTGCTTAGGTGTTTCTTCTGAATAAATTTATTTATTTGGGGGATTTAAAATTGGGTCTTGAAGAGCTTACTGCACTTAATTTTGCAGACTACTAAAACCAAATACAATTATTACTTCTGGTACTTTTCAAAATAATTTATTCAATGTTGAATCCCTTTTTTAATGGAAAAGAATACCTCCGCAGAGACAAATTCCTTCAAAAGCACAGTTCCAAGGTTGTGGAAAGGTTTTGTGTGAGAATATTTGTATTTTTAACCACATCCTTACATTTCAGATCTCTGTCTGCTTTTTCAAACAATGGATGTGTATTTATAGTGTAAATATTCTCACTGAAGCAAACACAATGTGCTGTGCTACTCACATGTACAATATATAGCATCTCGTGTCCACTTAGATTAGAATGCACAGCTTTTAACACTGCTCAGAGATGACAGTATATCTATGGGGAAGCATTGGCGTCCAGAAGGCACATTTTATAGGCAAAAAAAAAAAAAATAATAGCAAGACTTATTAGGAAGAAAAGAAATACAAAATGCTCCCCATAATTTTTAGTTGTCTGGAATTTGAAGGTTTTCCTCCTTTTACACCTTGCATTTGCCTCAGTCTGTCCAGACAGAAATAAGAAGGAAGAGAAAAGCTGATGCTGTGTTGTGTAATTTATTTTGCTTGGAATATAGTTACTGTTGAGGAGGATCATTGCTTATATCTGCTCTTGATATTTTTGTGAGGTTTTGGCACATGTAAACCAGCAGTATCTTTGCAGATGCAGGAACGTCTGGAAATGGTTGCTGAGAGTTGCCCAGTCACAGAAAGATATGTTGTCTGAAATCTGACTGTTGATCTACCTTTTATAATTTAAAATCTGAATATCTCATGCTTTTATTTAAGGCAGAATATATTACTTCTCTCTGCAAGTAATTATAATAGGAACATTTTTGCTGTGTCAAAAATACTGAATTTTATTTATTTCTCAAATTTCTGTGAGAATTTTAGTAAAATTTACATGATTTTAGACATTAACATTCTTCTTTTTGTTTGCTTCTGTGTTAGCTCTTACAGAAACCTTTTCAGTTAGAGAATTGCACTGACCTTGCAAAATACCATATGTTGAGTGTGCTGCTATTCATCTCATAAGTATTAGTAGTCTTGAATGAACAGGTATTGTCTGTATCATATGATAACCAAAGGAGTTAAATAGACTATTTTTTATTGCTGTGATAGAAATTAAACATTGCATATAAATTATTCTCTCTTTGTTAAGAAGCGTTATTTTTTTGTGACTTTTGATATGTGTACAGACATGGGTATACACATCATAAAAATTCAGGGTTTTTTAGAACTGGCTTAAATTCTGAAACAGTTGAAAATCACAGTTCTGGCCATTTGTGCATTCTTAACCCTTATATTGCAGTATATGTTGGGAAGGGAGTGAACTCAATCATGTAGAAATCTCAGCAAAATTAAAGAGCAGGAAAAGTGAGTAAAAGATGGATATTTCACCCTGACACTCAGTTTCTTTGCTTTGGCAGCTTAACATGAACCTTACATGTAGCTTTAATGTTTTTTGAGTGGTTTAGCTCCTTTTTATTTTTATGATACAATGCAAAAGTATGAGAAAAGAGAAAATGCCATCATAAGTAAATAAAGAAAAATAAAAGATACGGCACTGGATCATTAGAGTTTCTACTTAAGCAGATATATAGATCGTTTTATATAGCAATTATAAAAATATGTATTTATGCAATTTAAAATTAAATAAAGAGGTGATAGCAAATAATTTGTATGGATCCTTACAAAATACTGTATCAACTCTCGTAACATCCAGCATTTTACAACATTTTTTTGCAGTTTTTTTCATCCCAAAATATTGGGATGTGAAAATTAGAGAAAAATGGCATAGTTGCACTGTGGTTAGTAATAAGAAAGCTGTTCATAAAAGCTCAAAATATATGTTCTCTCAGATTTTAGTTTGTACTTGTTTGGGTTTTGTTTCTTTTTTGTTTTTTTAAATAAAAATACCAGATGGTAATTGCCCGTTGTTGTGCATTTTAGGTCTCAGAGGGGTTTATTTTCTATTTAAAAATAATTTCAAAATTAGAAACCATACTCTTCTTAAACTGTTCTTCATTTTTATGAAACTTAAAAATTTCTTGTATTTTGCCATTAGAAATTACTGCAAGCAGGTGTGTTGAATGAGAGAGCTAAGAGATTCTAGACTGCAGCTGTGGGAGTGAATTCTGTGTGTGTACCTAGAGTTCAGAACTGCAGCGGTCCTACCATGCTCAAATACCTGCAGTGTTCCAACAGCAGCATTGCTGCAAGACAAGGAAGCTGACAGCCTTCTGAATTCTCTTACTACTTCTGCATTCTATCTTCATTTTATGGCAGAATGCCTGTTGGAGAATATTTTCATCTGGTTTTACAATGCTTTTTTGACATCTTCCTGGCCTTTGACTCCAGGATTATTTCTGAATTTTATTTATTGTGCTTGGTACTCACCTGTCCTTTTGAACATATTAGAAAACACTTGAGGCTGATTTATCTGTTTGGGCCCTGGTTAGAACTTTTTTAAAAACCAAAAGGTCAAATTATTGTCTGAAAATACTGACATTTAGGGCACAGGTGAAAAATGCAATGGGCATCTTAAGGTTCAGTACAACCTCAGTACTAGATGGAGTATTTTCCTACTTCATCTTAAAAGATCGGGCTGAAGCAATTAGGGGCTGCATTAAGACTGAATTGCAAAGGTGAATACATAATACAGTACTGACCGTAATATGTTTCAAAAGTATTCATATTACAGTGAAAGAAGATTCTTTTTATTTTTTAGAAAAGACATTTCAGAATATGTTAGCTGTGTACAAAAAAAAAAAAGTTTGACTTGTACTTATGCTCCCCCCAGTTGAAGACAACCTCATCTTTTTTCACATGATAATGCATATTTTCTTCATACCACATAGGAATAGAAGTGCTTCTATTCTGGCTTTCTTTCAGTATTCTACCATGAAAGGACACAGGACACATTTCAGCATCACTTGCTGCAGAGTTCACCTGACAAGAAGGCACTTTTTTATTCAGTTACTGAAAATTGTTCATAATCCATATTTTCTACCTCGGCATTCTTATAAATTATCTATATTCCATTAGCATTGTGATTTTTTTAAGCTTCTTTTACAAAACTGGAGGGAAATGTGTACAACTATGTTTTCTGCTTTGCAATGAAAGTGGACATTTATCACGTAGGTACATGTAAGTCACTTCTGTGAATTGAGCCCTTGGAGTAAATGTGTTTTGATGTAATGGCCATCTGCTCATGAATATCACATTTGCTAGTTTAACAAATAGTTTGATATAGACAAACACATAGTTTGGTGAGATCATATAGTTTCACAGATAGCAATGCAATAGCAAAGTTTTGTATTTTCCACAAGCCAATAATCAAACTGCAGTGGAGATCTCAAGGTTTTTGTTTGTTGCTTTAAGAAATTAATCTATAGCATTTTCTTTTAGCTTCTGACAGCTTTTTTTCAAAATGGTATATGCAGAACCTACATCAGATCATAACAGGAGGCAAAGTACATCCTACCCATTTCAGAAAGCAGTCAGTCTTGCTTCTTTTTTCACCTTTCAAAAATGAAAGCTGTTCTGCTCTCAGATGGATGCAGTACAGCCAGACACCAGGAGACCCTGGGAACAGCTGACCTGACACTCTTGCCTTCTATGGCTTCATTAGAATCAGGTATCAGTGACACAGAAATGGCCCCTGAAGCTGTAGCTAAAGCCATTTTGCAAGAAAAGACAGAACAGTCAGTGATTCTGAGTGTCATGGTCTGGGGGATGCAGGTCAGCTGCAATGCGTTTCACATACATATGTAGTGCAGTAAATATAGCTCAGTACCAGGCCATTTTTAAAGTTGATAAAAACTAGTTTAGTAGACTCTTTGTTTGATTTTAGTTTTGATATTATGATATTTACTGTGGTCCTGGCACATATTTTACTGCTGAAGTCAAAGTTTATTCTTCAGTATCACTGACATCAAACTGTAACCATGACAGAATATGTGGATTTATAGGAAGAGTGTGTGAGTGATGGTGAGTTTGGGTTTTGGATGTATCTTCAAAATTTGTCTTCATGGTTACTGTTTTTAGTGCAGGAGAACCATGTAAAATGTGCGTGTTCAATAATATTGTCTTGTTTCCCCCCATCTCCCCTCCTGTATTTTAGCATATGTTCCTGAGGAAGAATTGAAAGCAGCAGAAATAGATGAAGACAGTGTGGAAGATGATGGGCTGTCTCTGGACATCCAGGAGAATGAGTATTTGTGCAATGAAGAAACGGAGATCAAAGAGGCTCAAAGCTACCAGAACTCCCCAGTCAGCACTGCAACTAATCAGGATGCAGGCTATGGTTCGCCGTTTAGTGAAAACAGCGATCAGCTGGCCCATTTCAAAAGCACTTCCTCTAAAGAAGAGAAAGAGGATCCTCAGTGCACAGACAATGTTTCCTATCCACAGGACAGCCTGGCACAAATAAAAGCTGTGTATGCAAATTTGCTTTCAGAGACTTGCTGGTCCAGTTTAGCTTTGGACTTAAAAAAATCCAATCCAACCACCAGCAACAATGGAATCAGCCAGAATGAAAACACGACCAGTACTGATGCCAATGCCAATTCCCAGAGTACCTGTACTACCAGTACCAGCACTAGTACCAGTACAACCACCAGTAGTACTAGTAACAGTAATAGTAACAGTGGTGGCTCGGGTTACGACTGGCACCAAGCTGCATTGGCTAAAACTCTGCAGCAGACCTCATCATACGGACTTCTCCCAGAGCCGAGTCTCTTCAGCACAGTACAGCTTTACCGGCAGAACAATAAACTCTATGGGTCTGTGTTCACCGGTGCCAGCAAGTTCCGATGCAAAGACTGCAGTGCAGCCTACGACACGCTGGTGGAACTCACAGTGCACATGAATGAAACTGGACATTACCGTGATGACAACAGAGATAAAGAAGCTGATAAGACCAAACGGTGGTCAAAGCCGAGGAAACGATCACTTATGGAAATGGAAGGCAAAGAGGATGCCCAGAAAGTGCTGAAGTGCATGTACTGTGGGCATTCATTTGAGTCTTTGCAAGACCTCAGCGTCCATATGATAAAAACAAAGCATTACCAGAAAGTGCCTCTGAAGGAGCCAGTACCAGCCATCACCAAATTGGTCCCTTCTACCAAAAAGCGAGCACTTCAGGACTTGGCTTCACCTTGTTCACCCGAACCAACAGGGATCACGGCAGAAGCTTCACTGGGTGAGTCTGCAAAGGATCAGAAAACTGCCAACCCCTATGTGACTCCAAACAACCGCTATGGCTATCAAAATGGTGCTAGCTACACTTGGCAGTTTGAGGCACGCAAAGCCCAAATACTGAAATGCATGGAATGTGGCAGTTCCCATGATACTTTGCAGCAGCTCACAGCTCACATGATGGTCACTGGTCATTTCTTGAAGGTGACTAATTCTGCTTCCAAAAAAGGCAAGCAGCTAGTGTTGGACCCAGTGGTGGAGGAGAAAATACAGTCTATACCTCTTCCACCCACCACCCATACAAGGCTACCAGCCTCCAATATTAAAAAGCAGCCCGATTCCCCAGTGGGCTCCACAAACTCAGAAGAAAAGAAAGACCTAGAGAAGGAAAAACTGGTGGTCACTGAAACAGAGAAAAAGATTAAAGAAGAGAGTGAGGACTCTACAGAGAAATTTGAGCCAACAACTTTGTATCAATACCTCAGAGAGGAGGACCTAGATGATAGTCCTAAAGGCGGAATAGACATATTGAAATCCCTGGAGAACACAGTGACAACAGCCATCAGCAAAGCCCAAAATGGAGCCCCTTCCTGGGGAGGATACCCCAGTATTCATGCAGCTTACCAGCTCCCAGGAACAGTCAAACCTCTTCAGCCCGCTGTGCAGAGTGTTCAAATACAGCCGTCCTACACAAGCAGTGTGAAATCACTGTCGTCAGAACACAACGCACTCATCCATTCCCCAGGCAATCTCACACCACCACCTCACAAGAGCAATGTGTCTGCTATGGAGGAACTGGTGGAGAAAGTTACAGGTAAAATCAACATGAAGAAGGAAGAGAAGCCTTTGGAGAAGGAGAAGAGTTCTCCAGTTAAACCCATGTCACCTGCTGCTAAAGAAAACAAGGACTTCCCAAAAGCAGAAGAAATAAATAACAAACAGCAGCCAAAGAAGAGCTCTGAGTCTGAAGTTCAGAAGGTCAAAAAGGATAGTCCAGCAGAAGCACATACGCCAAATGGTACAGAGCCGCTTAAAACAAAGGTTGCAAATGGCTGTAACAATTTAGGAATTATCACAGACCATTCACCTGAGCCATCCTTCATTAATCCGTTGAGCGCTTTACAGTCCATTATGAATACCCACTTAGGCAAAATTTCTAAGCCGGTAAGCCCCTCTCTGGACCCTTTGGCCATGCTGTACAAAATTAGTAACAGTATGTTGGACAAACCCATTTACCCAACCACTCCAGTCAAGCAGGCTGATGCTATTGACAGGTATTACTATGAGAACAGCGATCAACCTATTGATTTAACTAAATCCAAAAACAAGCCTCTTGTTTCCAGTGTGGCTGACTCTGCCTCGTCCCCGCTGAGGGAGAGTGCCCTGCTGGATATTTCTGATATGGTGAAGAACCTCACAGGGCGTTTGACACCCAAGTCTTCAACTCCCTCAACTGTGTCAGAGAAGTCTGATGCTGATGGGAGCAGTTTTGAGGAAGCTCTGGATGAACTGTCACCAGTACACAAGAGGAAGGGCAGGCAGTCCAACTGGAACCCTCAGCATCTTCTGATCCTTCAAGCCCAGTTTGCTTCCAGCTTGAGGGAGACCCCAGAAGGCAAATACATTATGTCGGACCTAGGTCCACAAGAGCGGGTACACATCTCTAAGTTTACTGGTCTTTCCATGACCACAATTAGCCACTGGCTGGCCAATGTGAAGTATCAGTTAAGGAGGACAGGTGGAACTAAATTTTTAAAGAACTTGGACACAGGACATCCTGTTTTCTTTTGCAATGATTGTGCCTCTCAGTTCAGGACTGCTTCTACATACATAAGTCACTTAGAGACACACCTAGGGTTTAGTTTGAAGGATCTGTCAAAGTTGCCACTTAATCAGATTCAAGAACAGCAGAATGTTTCAAAAGTCCTCACAAACAAGACTTTGGGCTCACTTGGAATTGCCGAGGAGGACTTAGGCTCCACATTCCAATGTAAGCTCTGTAACCGAACTTTTGCAAGCAAGCATGCAGTCAAACTGCACCTTAGTAAAACACATGGCAAGTCCCCAGAGGACCATCTGATCTATGTAACTGAGTTAGAAAAACAATAGCGTCCAGGTAAGCAGCCAGGTATGCAAGTGACCACAGGAACATTGCACTAAACTTCTTCATAGTACTGCACTAGGCCTGACCTGAGCCTCTGAAATCAGTCTTACTTTTGTTGCTGAACTGCCTATCTGGACCTTGGTTTTTCTTACACTTACTTTGTAGTTATATTTATATGCTCTTTGTCTGATCTGTGCATGGTTATTTTTTTGTTTCTGTTTTTATTTTTTGTGAGTCAAAGTCTGACCTTTATTTTCAACATCTGTCCTTGATGTTAAGCTATATTTTGTAGAATATAGTGGGAGACACTATTGAGAGACATTAATTTAGCCGTAAAGAAAGACACAAAGAACAATGATAAAGAGACATCCTAAAATTACAAAGTTGCCATGACAATAAAGGTCACAGAACCTGGTAGTGTCAAGTTTTAACTCTCTGAGAACTGTAATAGCATTTCTGTGCCTTTCCCAGTGACTAAATAAGAAAATAAGGAAAAACAAAACAAAAGAAAAGGCTTAAAGGCATTTCATTCAATTAAGAGCTGTGTCGGAAGCAGGACTTTTTTTTCATGAATGAGCTTCTTTTTTTTTTTTTTTTTTTTTTCAAATGCATAACTGGTTTGTGAAGATATTGTGCATGCAGTCCTTGGAAGAAGGGGAGCTGTGTAGTACTCAAGGGGTTAGGAAGCCCCAACTGTATAAGTTAAATAATAATTAAAAAAAAAAAACTAACCAAGTTGCCACTATGCCCAAACCCTCTGGATGCTGAGAATTGCCACTTTTTGGCAAAAAGAAAAAAAAAAGTATGCAAGCTGTTATTTAAAACAAATGTAAAAATGCTCTTTTCTTTCCTTTATTTTTTTTTCTGTAAAATACTGCAGTTTATAGTTATTTACAAATGTTAAGCTTTGGTACAAGCTGACCTTTCTATAGTGTGCTGCATTGGTAAATGAAAACAAAAAAAATGGGGCAAATGTTGGTTTCTGTTCCTTGTAAATTGCCAGCATCAGCTTAAAAAAATACATGTTACATATCGTACCATTTTAAACCGTTCAACTTTCTTTGTACCTTCTGGCTGTATGCTTTCTCTTTTAACTTTTTATATTGTCATTTTATATTCGATTTCTGTGTATATAATGTAAAACCACACTTTTTGAATAAAATTTAGTTCCTGCAGCTTGATATAAATAGAAGAATTTTACTGGCACCTGCATCTTTCCAGATGCATGTACTTAAAGGAACTATCTGACAAAAAAAAATAAATAAATAAAAATAAAGCAAGCAATGCACTATGAATTATACATTTTGATGTTTTATCATTAATATTGTACAGTACATTTTGGTTCACACAATTAAATCCACTATTTTCTCAAGTGTAAAATAAACCCACATGCAGTTCTTGATTTACATACATTGTCATGTCGTCATTATATTGCCTTTGAGGTGTTATTCCAGCTCTAAGAGGCATAGTTGATATAATCAACCAGCAAAAATCTATTTGAAATCATCGCTCGTGATATGTGTGCTGACATGCTCGTTCGAAGCTGTAATGCTGGTAACCTCTTAGAAGAGATCTGCAGCAGGTACTCACTGCAAAAGGTACAGAGCCAGAGCAGCGAGGGGCATTCTGCTCCTCGGTGAGGTACAAGAGAGGCTGCAAAGGTTTTGGCCAAGTTAGTTTCCTTGTGCTCTGTAGCCGTACCTGTAGCCATTTTCTGTGTGTGTTCAAAGGGTGTCTCCTTTCTCCCTTCTCTGGTGAAGCACCTTTTGATTTCAACAGTTCCACAGTCGGAGGCTGTGGGTCCTGCCCCTGCAGTCTGCTGGATGCTGCAGTGCTGCCTTTCTGGCAGTGGTGAAGACCTCAGAGGCTTTGACACCAGTTTTTACTTACAGTACAAGGAGGCAGACCTATGTTTCTCTGTACTTTTTAAATATTGCATTTTGAGGTAAGCTGAGTGCTATCATATCAGGTGTTTTCCTTAATCTTTATTTCTGTTCTGTTGAATGCAGATGTCATTTAGAATGTAAAAGAGAGTTGTCAGAGCTTTCACTTCTCTATCTCCTGAGTGCTTTGACAGTTACAGTGTATGAAAGCCTGGGATCTGCTATCCATTACACTTTTTGGATGGGCTATTAAATATGAGGACCTAGAGGGGTTTGCTTTCACGTGGTATTAGTGATATTATTGTGTTGTATATACTTCTGTGTACATATGTATATTTCTGTTTCTTCCTCTCAGTTCTTCTGAAAGTAATTTAAATGTAAGATCTTTGCTTCCAAATACAGCATGGCTTAACATTTAATATTTACTTTAGCTACAGCTCCAGAAATATCCATGCACTGTTCTGTTCTCTGTAAAAGCCTATCAGGTCCAGGTCAGTTACATTTACACGGTGTTTCTAAGTAGTGCAGGAAAGTGCCATGAGGGTTTTTTAAAATGTCCCTTACTTTCTTCATTGCTAACTACCTATGTCCTTCAGGGGATCTAGCCATTTAGACATTTCAGTTCAATTACTGGATGATTATGTGCTCTGGGCCCAAGGGGTGGTGAGGAAGAAAAACAGTCAGGCCTATGGCCATAATAGAGAGTCCTTAAATAATAACCCTTTGAAGTTTTGTTTGCTTTCCCACAGGCCTGCAAACACGTGATTATAAAATATGCTGTAGTACATTGCAGTAGTGTGTGAAAAGGTTGAAAGGGAGAAATAATAGCTCTAAAGTGGGTTTGAATCTAATGTAAATCCATTAAAACCGATTTTGAAACACGGCATGTAAAGTGAGTTCTCAACACCAGGTGACTCCCTCGAGAGGTGTTTATGACATTGCTAAATCTGTTCAGTTCTGATAGCTTCAGAATTGGACAATCACTCATCATCTGTGCCACTGTCTGAAGAAAGTCCATTTAGAATAAACCAGCAGCTTTACCTGGTGACTATGCTGATGTAACACTTTCGACAACTGAAATATGGAGTAGATGAGAATTGGAGGGCTCTGATGGTTCACTTGCTTAAGAAAATGAAGTACAGTGACAGTACAATCTTTGTTATTTGGATTTTTGCCACTTCTGTTTGAATATTGTATTTCAAAAAAAATTCTTCCATAAAAAAGAAATTGCACTGTTGAAAACAGAGTTTTTTTTTTCTCAGATTTTTTTTTCCCCCAAGTTTATTTATTCTTTAGTTGAATAAGATCACAACAAAAGTAAGCTTGTGCTATTCTGAGTAGCTTTTAAAGCTATTGGATGGAAGAGACCACATAACCTTTCAGGACTGGTCTTTAAGAAAAAAAAAAAGTAGATCTTTAAATCCCATCATAGCCTCCGGAAGCCTGTATACCTGTTTTGTGATGTATGCAAAATCCAGTGTCTGATTCTTCTCAGAGATGTATAAAGATCTGGGTTTTTCAGCCTTACATTGCTGGTGCTCACACCTTTGCTTCTATCTGTTCTCAGAGGGGAAGCTCTTGGTTTGCTTATTTTCGCAGGTTTGATTTCTGCTTTGGTGCATTTTTCTATGTTGCTGTTTCAAAGCTGATGCAAACCACTGGAAATCTGGGAAATCTGTGTACTAATGACATTAGTCCTGAATGAAATAACCTTTTTTTTTTTTTTTAATAGCCTTTTGTGGGTTATTCACTGATGTCTTCTGCAACATAACTTTGTTGCAGCTTTCTCTGGATGGTACTCTAGCAATGATGACACCAAATATAATCTGTCCTTTTCATGGAAGCCACTAAAATGCAACTGCAATTAAGCATAAAGGCATAAAATATACATATTATCTTGTGTCAGACTAATCAAGGTGCAGTGCATCAGCTCTTGCTTGCATTTTCCAAAGCCAGCTCAGATTCGAGTGTGAGATATTTTTTAAGTAATATGGCAGGGGTCCTGGTTAGGAGACCTCCAAGAAGAGGCCAGTTTCCATGCAGAGTGTTCTTGCAGCTCTGTAGGTGTTGGTCTCCTGGCTGATGCAGTACTGAGTTACTCTCCCAGCATGAAAGTAGCAGGAAGTGGGATTTCACCATCTGTTCACTGAAATTTAAAAGCAGGGTCCTTTTCGGTCCGTGGATGAGAACAGAATGCTAACCAAAATTTGCTGGCCAGGTACTAATCTCTATAACATGATTCTTTCAAATTTTTGTTTTCCCCACTCTTCTGATTGAGTTTCTTCTTGTAATATTTCATGTGGCTTTGTCTAGTTTCTCTTCATCACTGTGTGTACTCAGTTTCACCCTACAGGTAGGCAGAGAGGCCGCATTTTGGGATGAAAGATGCTATTCTAAGTAGAAGGTGATATCATAGTTAAGTGAAAATATCAATATCTAAATCTGGATGCATTGTAAAAAATGAGAAAATTCTATAAGTCCAAGATGACACAGAATACCTGAGGTCAGTATAATTTGTGAAATGAGCCTCTTTGTCCCACATCTTCATTAGCTCTATTTTTTGACTGGTGATATAGCAAAACTGATTTTAGAACAGTTTAGCACCAGGAGGTCAGGACTGCGAATGCTGATATATGGCTAGTGGACGTAGTTATTTTCAGACAACCAATAACAGAATATGCAATGATTATGAAAGCTGTAGACCTTCCCACTGAGAATGAGAAGCTCAAGTTACTCTGTTATGAAGATCCCTTGTTTTTAAACACCTCTACAGTGCTGTCCAATGAGCTGCTGAATCACACTCAGTGCAGTTAAAATGCATCTAGTGAGATTTATCCTAACTACTGTAGTTGTTTCCTGTGTTTTTTCCCTTCCCTGTGAAAAATAGAAAGCTTAAATTTGATTAGTTATACCTAGGTTGTCAGGATTTGAATGGTTTTTACTTCTGGATAAACTTCTTGGTGTAAAACATTCAGGAAAAAATAATTGTAAAAACTATTAATTCTCTTTAAAGAAGCATTTCTTAAACTAAATTGTTCAGGGCACAAAGTGTTGACCATCACTACAGCATAAATCTGAACCAATTTAATATAGTGAGAGCATACTGTATTTCAGTCCAGAGTGGTTGTGTCAGCATTGTCTGAAGTTGCAGGTTAAAGTCTGACAGGTTCCCGACCAGGCTTGTCAGATGTAAGACACCTGTGGTTAAATGCCACACGGTCACTTGAGGAAGGAAGGTTGGAGTCTGGTTGCCTGCAACCCATCTGCTCTTCTAGGAGTCCGGAGCTGATTCATTTGCTCAGAACAGCATACATTAGGAAGTCTTAGAAGCTGGTGAGACACATTAGGCAAATACAGGCCAACCTTCAGGGTCATGCAGGTGGAGGTCAGCTCTCTTGGTAGACATGACAACTTGTCCAAAGCCACCTCTTTCAGAGTGTGTAGAAAGTGAAGTTTGTATTAGAGCTTGTCACAAACCACTAAACTGGAATGGCACCTTTGGTATTTGCTACCCAAAATATGGCACCCATTATGGTGGAATCCACAAGGCAGCATGCTACAAGTCCCATAGTCAGAAATAGCGCCCAAAACTCATGACCAGCAGCTAGAGGTGTAGCTCTCGGGCACGGTTCCTTACTCCCCAGAAGACTTATCACAAGTAGTTGAGCTCCATGCAATATGATCTGGGATGGAAGACTCAATAGCTGAGAGCAAGCGGTTTTTTTCAAATAAGGTCACTAGTAGGCTGGTAGGTGCTAAATCAGTTCTGCAAAATGTATTAACCTGCCAGCCAGCACTTCAGTTTCATTATATCATACTGTGTATCACCATGGTCAGAATCCATTCACCCCTTGACTTTTCTTTCAGTGAGGTTTGGATACTCAAGACTGAGCAGTGGTGATAGCGAATATCAGTCCTTGTGAATTACTTACAATTACAAGGATTTGTATTTTTTAATGGCAGGATGGGTTGCTTTATCTTTGCAATGGGCATTGTCCTCAGATACAGACAAACATGTTGGATCAGATGCCATTTGCCCCATTCTGCATCTAGTGGAGACCATTGCTGTAAACTCATGAAGACAGTCTCTGGCAGAGAAACCCAGCTGGGAAATAAAGAAGATTTCTGGCATTTTTTCCTCTTTCACCCAGGAATTGCACAGTGAATTGGGATACACAAAGAAACTGGTTTAACCTGAGCATTTCTGAGGAGCAGCGTTCTGTCAAAACTAACTGCCTTCTTCAAGTCCTGGTTAGGCTTAGTTTATCACTGCAGGGTTCCAATGTGTAACATCTTATTTGTTGTCATGGAAGCACTGCTACAGGTTCAGTGTCACGAACATCATCTTCTCCACACTCTCCGCCAGCCTTCAATGTAGCAAGGAAAACTGGCAGAGTGGCTCTACAAGTAACTATTTCTCTGCAAGGAGTAGGAGGGTGGACTGGGAGGGACAGGAACAGGATAGCAGGGGATTCTGATCTTTATAAAGGATTACAAAGTGTTGTTTTTATGGTTTTTTCTTTTTTGTTTTGTTTTGTTTCTGTTTTTGTTTTTGTTTTTGTTTTCAGAAATGTCGCTTCATTTGTATGTCTCTTTACTCTAGCTTAACCCACTATGTATGTCTCCTGAAAATGCTGCCCATTGGCTTCAGGGTGTGTGACATCAAATTCCTTAGTATTTACAAAGGTGAAAAAGTTTTGTAGTAGGTCACTTCTGTTCATCTCATGTTCCAGGTGAAACTAGACTCATTGTAGGTAGGATGTGGATTCGTTAATGGCTTTTTTTTTGGTGACTGGTATAAATCACTCCCTAGGCATTTTCATTCTGGAGTTTTTTTCTCAGTTTAGACCAAAGTATTTTAGGAGCAATTTCCATAAGTGGAAAAAGCCACTTTTATTCTATGATAAGAAAATCTGTCCAGGGCTGCTGTGACAGGGAAACTGTGTAATGCTACCAGTGTAACTACAAGGGTTTAACTGGAAAATTCTGCCAGTAAACAAGCTTTAAGATTATTAATGTGCAAATGCTGTCTCTAGAAAACACTTTGCAGGCTCAGACACTGCCCACAACTGGTATATTGCTTCATAGTCCAAGGTCAAATGCACTCAGCATGTTTGCAGTGGCCATGCTGTATTAATGATTGCACGTAGTAGTATTTGAGTGTGTAGCTCAGTGATAAAGTGTGGTTCACAGAGACACTGTATTGCACTATGTCAGTGTTGTTGGCAGTCTCTAAAGTGCTACCTTGCTAAAGTTTGTAATATTTAGCATTAACTGTCTGTTATTCTTTGTCACCACTTTTCTGTGGTGGGATAATGTGAAAAATTATATAGCTTTGCTCTAAAAAAAGGCAGCAGGTCTAGACTTAACTTTGCACACGGATATCCTCCATCCAAGTTTTAGGGGTTGGTGAGTGTCACATTTCACATTTTTAAGTGTGCTTTGACAACTGGGCGTCTGGAAAAGTGAAAAGAAGAAATAGGACTTAAGAATGACTAAGAATGGAGTCTAATAATCAGCAGATATCAGATGGGTAAAAGCAGCACAAAAAAAGAATTGGAGCTTGGACATCCACTGTGAGAAGGACAAGGTGGGGAAAGGAAATGATAGAAGAATAATTGCTATTAGCAAGAGCAGATGTCAGTGATTTTCAGAGCTAGGACTGAGAGGGGTGAAAAGGGAAAGGCTGGAAGGCCTGTTTGCCTGTTAGGAGACAAAAGGGGACCTATCAAGGTAAAGCTCAAAGGGGCTCTGTGCTGGTAGATACAAGCATGGCTGAGTGATGTTTGGGAACCTCTCTGATCTTCTGCAAAAAACATGGAACGAGGCTGAATTTGTCTCAGGATTTTGTAGTGGACAGGTGAAATATTTAATGTAAAGACTTCACAGGACTGTTTGTTCAAAAGCTGGAGGGTCAGGGAGAAGGAGGTGAGATAAGGACGGAAGCCCAAGCAAAGAGTTTGAGTGACGTATGATGATGAGGGCTCTTGCTGTTGCATTTGATGGGGAGAGGAGCAGAGAGGAAAGCTTTGCATGGGGAAAACTTAATGGTTGTTTAGTTGATGCTGGTTGGGTTTTCTTCCCACTTCAGTGTTTTCTAAGAGCAATAACTACATCACATTTGTATTATAATTGCAATCAAAGTCCAAGGGCCTGAGTAGGCTGGATTCTGTAAAAACGTGCACTAACAGTAGACACCACCTCATTAAGACAAGGCATAAGAAGGCAGTGTAAAAGCCATCAGAAACAGGGGAGAAGATGGTGCAATTTCATAGGCTAAGCATGTACATAAATCGAGTGCTTGTGAGTCATTTAATTTTTAAAGACTTTATAATAGATGTGCTGCAGTCTCTACTGGCCATCCACCTAGCTGCTCACAGTTGGCAACTTCACTATTGATATCTGGGCATCATTTTAAGTGAGCACTTAAGGTTGAGTATCAGGGGAAGGTATTTATAGTTTCAGCAGAGTGGGTTGATAGCTATTCCAGCCTCAGATGGGAATTGGGTTACATGACAGATCAGGCTGCCTTCCAATTTTATCCAATACTAGCGATAAGGGGAGGGGGGAGGGAGGACAGCTGCAACTGTATAGTCCTTCTAGGGTTAAAGATCCTAATGCTTTAAAGAGAATGTCTAAAAGAAAATTTCTTTCTGAAATAATTTATGGAAATGCCGTGCTCCCTTTGAAGGTTCCATGTCACTGCATGGCACTACGCAATGTTCTCTTTCTTCACCTGTCAGGCAAGGACCACCTCGAAGAGTCTCACTGCTGATTACTAGTTAATTGTCATTAATAAGTGACAACTGACATTATGGGGGCTTAATGCAGAGAGAAGAGAAAAGAGCCACAGATATTCTAATGAGCTGACTCCTACGTGCCCTCTATTGTTGTCGAAAATGAGGAGCTGTCGTCATTGTTCAGGAGATGGGCTTCAATTGCTCTGGAAAAATATTCTCTTTTAATTTCTTTATGCATAGATAATTCCTGGTGCACTCTCTCTCCCTCTCTCCGTCTGTCTCTCTTGCTCTTTCTTTCTCTCTCTCTCTCTCTCACACACACACACAGACACACAGACAGACACACACACACACACACCTTTTTGTGAACACAGTGAAAACTTCCACTTATGGTATACAATCTGTATTAAGATACAGTAAAGCTTTTTAAAGTATTTCAATCTAGGCATGCACACATGCAAGCATATGTGTACACATACATACAGACTATCTACACATAAATGCAAATCACCAAGATGTTTATTTAATTTTTAAAACTCAGGAAAGAAGTAGGCACAGACAACTCCCTGAAGGAAAGGAACTGGAAGGAGATGGTCAAGACTGTATTGGTCAAGTCAGGATTGAGGAAGTCCTGTTCTGTGCTTGAATGAGGAATTTTGAGGTGATGGCAATGAACAAATACAGATTTCAGATACAGGTACCTAAAATTAAGTTATTTCTCCTTATTTAAATAGTAGCTTAATGACTTAATGATTTTCAAAACTGTCAAACACTCAGAAGCTCCCTGGGAGGCGGTGGTGGCTGCAGATGCTCAACATTGCCTGCTGAAAGTCAAAACCATTCTTTGCACACTTTCAGAAAATCTCAGCCAGCAGAGGGCCAGAAATTTGGGGGAGATGATTTAATGAGGCATCAAAATCCTGGTAGCATTTCCTGAAAAGGAGGAGTTCTGCTTACACTAGACAAGCATGATCAATCCAGGATAAGCTTACTTCTGTGCAATGCCAGATGAAATACATGCATACACATACAAGAGACTCTCTACCTTTGCAGATTAGGGATAAGCAGGGTTCTGAGTGTGATGCTGACAACAACAACCAGGAACCTTTCCAGAAGTTGGGAAGTCACCTATGATTCTTGAGGCAAAAATTTAGGTGAAACAAACAGAAGCCAGAGGTGTTGTTATGATGATGCCAGCTTCTCCTACCAATTTTGGAGCAGCACAATCACCTGCATCAAATCTCTTAAGTGTGGACAGTACTTGAGTTCTAAATTTTAGAAGAGGAATTTCCTATTTTTACCAATAAAAATCCAAGAGTTTCCATTTTGCTACAATAAATTGCAGGTCTGTACTGCTTTCTAACTTTTAAGGCTGTGTGGGCTTGCCTGCAAAGTGGTTTATCCTGTGTCTTTCAACTACCTGCACAAAGGGGAGAGTCCATAATTTTACGGGGAATTTAATTTTTATTGCATAGCTTGAGTTTAAAACTCAAGACTTACAGGAAAGAAAATGAAATCGAGATGCCTCTCATATTGTGCTCGCAGCGAAGACATTCATTAGCATTCTCTGTCTTTCTGCCTGCCAAGGCCCAAACAAAAGATACAGTCTGGAACAATGGCCTGAAATGAGGAACACAACCAAAGCAGCCGTGCAGGAAGCCTGCCGTTTCCCATGGTTTGGGGACCTGGAGCCAATATATAGTGCCCTGAGCGGATGTGTGGAAGTGGAAAACGCCTCAAATGACACTAGGTGTTTTTGGTTTTATTTATTTATTTATTTATTTATTTATTTATGCTGGTCTTCCCACTGTGAAGTCAGCAGATACCATGTCTTACATTGCCATACTGCAGCTTGATGGGTCCTAATTCCCAGCTCGGTATGTGACTTTGGATATGACCCCTCTGTGACTGAATCTACCCGTCTTTTAAAGAGATGAGATAATGCCTGAGCAGCAGAGAAGACACATGCTGTAATCGGCGGTGAGAGTTTGTAATACTGCGCAGAAAGCACTTCTTGACATTGCAAGTGTCTTTTCAGTTACTGTGCTGTCTTTAAAATTTCCTTTTGGAGAAGGCAGTTGAAAAGATCACAGTCCAAGCCATTTCACTTCCTGAGGCAAGAGGTCAGCTTGCTGCTCTTTGTGGTGATCCTTTACCTTCTTATCCTCTGGGTTAGGAAGCTCCCCACTGCCCACCACCAAGCTCAGTCTAGGGTCACAGCTGCCAGGGCAGTTTCATATCCAAATCTATCACAACAGTTCTTACTGTCCTCATAATTCTTCCCTTCTTGCTTGCTTTCTAGTTGTAATAAAACAGTTTTGGCATCTTCTGGAACTTCTCTGCCTGCTGGAACACAACATATCTGATATTAGATACTAGTGATGTCAGCTGAAGTTAGTGTGTTGAGTGGAATGGGTAAAAGTTGGGGTCCTTGATAAACAGGTTTTATCTATTTATCTATTTATTTGATAAAGTGTCTAAATAAGCTGGGTGTTTTTTTTAAATTTTGATACCATTCATCTTATGAATGCTACTGGAATGTAGGAAGAACTGATGGAATCATTCCTGAGTGTGGTTCCTTTTTTTCATTGACAGTCTTGAAGCATAGAGTTGGAAATTTTGCTCTGCCCTATGTACTTCTTCCTTCTTAAAAGAAAGTCATTAACATTATTTGCATTGTGTCTGTGCAGTAGAGGCTGTCACTCAAGACCTTTTAGATATTTTAGCAAACACTTCCAAATGACTGGGACTCTGTCTGTGGTATTCTTCTTTCAATAATTTACAATCATTAAAATGACATCAGACTATCTCCAGTTCTGGCATTCTTTCCGGTCACTGTCTCTCAGATGTCTACGTGGGATGAAGGTAAAGCTGGCTCTGCAATGATGGATGTCCCTTGCAGAAAGTGGTTTAGAATAACCCAGGACAAACAACAGAGCCAGAACTGGAGATAGTCTTATCTCACATTTGGAGCTGTAAATTATTTAAGGGAGCGCTCCAGCTCCAGGAAACTGAGGTTACGGCAAACATTAAGCTTCCTGTATGGCTATTTTTCTTGTGTCAGGTGGTACGGCACAGTTTATTCATAGGCATTCAGAGGCCATGGAAATAATCAGCAAATGAGGAAAATATTTCATTTTTTGTTGCTATTTCTCATGTCAGATTTCTAGAGAACTAAGGCTTGAGGTTTAGGGCCCCTCGCATTGAATTCAGATCCTTAAAAATCCTTTTGATGGTTGGAAAATATTACACCAAATTAATAGATGCACTGTCAATAGAGATTGCTGCGACTTCACAAAATGTTCCAAGTAACTACATATTATTCATAGATAATCACATGCAAGATGCTCCAATCCAGTGACTCTTAATAAATAGCTAACTCCAGAAACAACACGATGAAGTTGCAATGCATGAAGTGCTCAGTGATAGCCTGTGCAGTCTATCTTGCTTCAGTTGGCATTGAAAGCTTAAACATGTTCCCTTCCTTCCCCACACATCCTTGCTTGGTACATAAAATATACATTAAAAAAAAGCTGGGATAACAAATGCTTGTACACCCATCAGATACCAAGAGGAAATTTCTGAGTTATATTGGAGGGGGCTGCTTCAAGCAATAACAGCAGGGGAGGGAATGCATCCTGCCCTCCATGGCCAGCATCAGGGAAGAGGGAGGTCCTTCACAGGGCAGGGCAGGGCAGGGCAGGAGCTCCTTTAGCCCCTCTAAATTCCATACCTCTCTGCTACCTGTCCCAACAACTCTGCAGAGTAAACTAAAGCTGATCTTTCCCTCTCCCCCTTCCCCAAGGCAGCAATGAAACCTTCAAAGGCACACAGGCACTCCATGAAGAATGGACACCTGCCCTCTTTCACAGAAGGGCCCAGTGCCTCCAGGACCCTTCAGCCACTGCACAGCACGTGGACATCCCCCATCTGTGAAGGAAGCACTATATCCTGCCTCCTTTGCTAACTGACACAAAGACAAGGAGGAACAAGAGGGAAGGTGGAAATTGGATTATTCACTTCGAAGCATTAATTTCTTTAATTTGGAGGAGGGAAAAGTGTGACTTTTGTTCCAGCAACAACTCTTGCCTTTAGTTTCTTTTTAACATTACCCTGATGGTAAGTAGGTAAAAAAATCATACTCATTTGTGAAAAAGCATTTTTTGCATAGTGTATATAGCAATATCAGGAGATAGGGGTAGAATTTCAAAGTGGTACTTTTCTTTGGTTCTTTCCCTTTCAATAGCTGTTGTTTTGATTACTCTGTGCCTTAGGCTATCATTAGAATCTTTTTGTGTGTGGAAGTATTAAGTCCATAAATATGAAAATAAGCCTGTAATTGACCCATGGACTGAATTTATTTCCATTAGATTCTTCTGCTAGTATAAAAAGCACAAACTGGAAGAGTGATATTTATGTGCATATGAAGCTCCCCAGCCCTGATGGTATATCATATATTTGATAACAAGGTTATGCTCTTAAAGGGACTACTCAGCAAGACGGGGTGGGGAAAACAGGTGTCTTCTTTTAGTTTTGAAAGCAAAACTGGGTACAGCCATAAAATACATGCACAGCACATACCATTATTTTGATTAATCGGACTGCTAGAGAACAGCTCATAATGAAAGCTGATCAGCACGTCCCAATCAGTCTCATTAGGTTCCTCTGCAGACACCTGGAGAAAGGCAGCCAGCAGAGGGTACTTTGAAGGCAAGGAGAGCTGAGTGATCTACCACAGAAAACACTGGGGTTACCACACCTGCTTGTGAGCTGTAATGGAGCTTTACAGCACGCGGGGAGGTTTCTCAGCTAAATGGGACATAAAGCTCAGCTGCCTTCTGGGGAGGCCATGTGTGGTTGCCGTGCCCTATGCATCATGTGTAATATTCTAGTTGTTTCCTCTGTTTGTGGCCACAGCTGTAGTTCTGCTGAGCTGCTACATAAAGTTTTCCAAGGATGCTGTTGTTTTTTTTCCTTCTGGATTTTTCCACCTTCCCACTGTGTGAAGGGACCATATGGCACAGCTATTACATCAGGACCTGCAGGCAATTCCCACTCAGGCAGTATACCAGAGCAGGGCTGCATGTCGAAGAAGAAAATGAAGGAGGGAGGGAGGGGAGAAGGTGGGCGAGATTACTTCCAAGAACAAAAATCACAGAATATTCAGGGCTCGTGTTGTGAGACAGGCAGCTCCCCCTCACCCCCAAAAGCTCTGTTATTGTCTGCCACAATGCTGTCTCCAAGATGTGGGTACAGTTTGTCACCAAGGTCAGCTTTGCAGCTCCTAGGGGCCTCAGGGTGAGACTCTGGGCAGCCTCCTTCCGCTGGCTGCCATTTGGAAGGTTTACGGAAAAACATGGCATGGAAGGGATATATGCATTCCTAGATAATTTACACCCCCATTCCCTCCCAGTCTCTTTTTTTTTTTTTCCCTCATGTGCTGGGGACTGCCTAATAATACAAGCCAAAAGGGAATCATACAACTAAACAAAGTATAATTGAGATATTGAGGTTTTGTTTGTCTGACTTCAATCTAAATTTGTATCAAGGGGGTTAAAAGTGGAAAGGCCTTTCAACAGCCTTGCCATTTGTTTCTCATAGTAGCTGTGGTGACCATTATTAGCACTGCTTTGAATTAACGGTCAATTGTCCTATCATAGTTTAAGAAATATGATGGGCTGTGAGACCAATCCCAAATAAGATTCTGAGTACATAACACATCTAATTAAAAAGAAAGGAATTAAATGGTGGCAAATAAAATTGGTACCTTATCTCCAGCCAGTGCTGCAAAAAAAATGGACAGGAGTCTTGATTGTGAAGCTCTTCCTCCATCAAGCAGGAGGTGTCTGTGGTACAGATTATAAGGATGACCCTACAGAAATTACCAGGAATATCGTTATGTCCTTGGCCATGTGTTTGTCTCCAAGTGAGACTTTGTTGATGTTATGTGGATTCTCATTACTTCACAGGGAAAAGAGTCTTTGTACTTATATCTGCATGTGGTACATGTTTCTCCTCCATGGATGCAGTCTAATCACAAATGATGTTCAACCAGTGTTGAAAGGGAGGAGCACCTTCAGCATTGTCAACTTTTTGTACTTGTTAGTGGATAAATAATAAGATTATATGATTGGCTGGACGTTGACAGCATCTTTTTCTTTTTAAATGCTATGTGGTATTGTGACCAAGTATAAAGAAATCACTGTTCCATTTTACAGACCTCAGAAACCAGAACAGAACACCTGACCTCACCATTGGAAACACAATAGCCATCAGCCAGGCACAAATGGGCTTCAGCTACACCCATCAGCAAGCCAAGCATTGGAGCCCTCCCAATTTCACATCAGGGCAGGGTGTGACAGAATAACAGGATCCTGCTGGCTGGGTGGGTGTGTTCCTGGGCAGAGTGGGCAGCTGCACATCCAGACCTGTAACCATATTGACAACAGCCACAAAGTTCTTATGGATGTTCAAGCTGTCAGAGCAAAGTGGCTTGTTAGTGCACAGCAACTTCTGGTTTTGTTGACAGTCACAATTTCATTGCAAAATTTGCAAAACCTGGAATTGTTATTCATGTCCTACATGAATGAATAAGTGCCTGTAGCCAGGTGATTAGGGAAAACACACCTGTGAGTGAAGTTTCTAGCCCTTAGATTTACTGATAAAAGATTTAAGATGTCACCCCAAAACTTAGTTGCAGGGAAGAAAATCAATGCTCTTCTCAAAGCCTCAGTTATTTTCAGGCATTGGTTGGTTACCTAATTTCAAACTATTCCAAACTGTTCCAATTCATAATGCCCCTGCACTGGTCTCAGTTCATCATGCTGGAGTCATGACCAGATGGTTATTTGGATGCAGTACAGCCAGCATCACAAGAGGGACACTAAGCGGGTAATAGCAGGAAACAGTCAGTCTTCAAGAAAAAACAGCAAAATCAGTGGAGTCAAGACCTTCCCTTTTATTGGTTACATCCAAGGGAAAAGAGGGGCACAAAGATGTGCTAAACCCGCTGGAAGGTCTCCAGCACTTAAACCACAGCAGAGAGAATGGCACATTTCTGGGAAGGGAGAGAAACCAGGGGAAGACTCACCTGCAGTCAGCAATGGAGAAAGGGCAAGAGCATCAGAGATGTTGTCCAGTCCTTATGGTGGGGGAAGGGACATGCCCTCTCACTGGTTGTTAGCAACAGGGTATGAGGACAAGCCACAAGTGGTTTTCTGGGCCACTCTGCATTGCTCCTCTGAGTCTGCTGATGGAGGACCAGAACAAGAGTGGGACTTTTGGAGTGGTCTGTAGATAGTTATCTTTCTGCAGGAAGGAGCACCATGTTTAGCACTGAGTGGAAATAGCCACAGAACTCCCATTAACAATAACGCGATTGCGTATGTGAGTTCTATTCACTACTGAAAATTTACCCCTAAGGGTCCACATAAATTTAAGCTGTTGACCATGTGAAATGTTCTTTTACGGGCAATAAGGACACTGAGAGGCAGATACATGTTTTCTTAAGCTCTGGCCATATACCAGTATTTGTCTGCATAATTCTTCCATTTTTCTTCCCATATTCCTCATACAATGCACACATTGCTTATAGAGAGCAGGCAAAAAATGGTTTTAACAACGGCATACTTTGTTATTAAATTAGGCCTTGGAACTATAATTCCCCATCTCTGTATTTTGATGAGAAACCCTCTACAATGTTATCAAACTAATATATTGTAGCAAATTTTATATCTTCTGTCTCTGCCATGTATAATATGAACTGTATGAGAAAGAGCTAACTTGCTAGAGAAATTTTTTTCTCTCTATTTCTAAGAAACAAACAGTTTACTGGTATGTCAAGTATTCATGCTGCTGACTCTTACCTTTTATTTGATTATGTAAATGGACAAGGACTATACTCTGGTTCATCTTGGCAAAATTTAATTTGTAGTTGATGCCTAAAACCTTTGAAACCACCCTTCCCCCCAAGATTAGCAATTGTCAGTAATGCTGTGTATTCTCACTCCCTCTCTTTCTCTACCACTTTCTTTCTATCCTTTTATCTCCCCCCGGCCCCATTTTTTGTTTTTCTTTGTGATGTTATCAACCTGTCTTTCAAATAACTAGTGCAGAGTTTTCCAAAGGAGGTATATATACTCTCAGCAGACACGTTCAGCATTTTGAACTCTAGGATCGTAAACAATGGACATGAGTATATTTTAAAATGAAACTTGGAGTAATTTATCTTAATTTAAAACTGACTATTCCTGCTCCAGCTCTTTTTACTTTTCTCTTGGAAAACTACACATATAAATCCTCAGACAATCTCCTGGTAATTCATATTAATACACTTGGGAAAATGGTTTGGATTCAAAACAAATGTTCTCACAAATGTAGTTATCTTATCCTCCTCATTTCCTAGATCTTCAAATCCAGCTGGTTTAACTGTTAAATACCAGGAAGCAGTAATGGATTTTCCCTGCAATGCTTGGGAGTGGCTGTCTGGATCCAGAGAGGAGAGTTATCTTCCTGCATTCACCTGAACTCCACCAAAGGGACCCATAGTGGTACCTGCAGGTATGGGGAGAGCAGAAATGGCAGGAGTTACAGTAGGATTCATAGGATACTTGGAGTTTGCTTATCTTGTGGGGTTATTCCTTTCAGTAGCCCCAGGCAGATGTATACTAGTAGCAGAGGAGTCAGGTAGTGAGAAGTTAGGGAGCCTAAACCCATGCTGCAGCAAGACTGACCTTCTAGAGGAGCAATTTTCAGTTTCCTTGACTAACACCTTTCTTGTTTCCCTGGTGGTTTTTTTTTCCTGTTTGTCTTCACTTGGGAGGAAAATAATGCAGAATGTGTTTCTCCTTGCTAAGAAAACTTGTGGTTCACTAGACAAGTTGACTACACATCTGCTGTTGCTGACCAGAGTATCTGTTTTATCCTGAACCTGGAGAGGAGTTTGGAAAGCATCATCCTGCCTTTATTTCTTTTGCTTTTCCTTTCACGCCCTGGACTGCTCTGTCCATAATAAACCCAGAAATCACATGCTCTGAAACAGTTCAACAACGAGGTGTGCACACTATCTCATTCTGTATAAACCCTTTTACTTGAAAATTAAACTTTAATTGAAAAACAGGTCTCTGAAGAAATCCCCAGCCAGTGTCTGCCCAATTACACCAATGTAGCTGTTACAATGGAAAGCTGTTAATGTTAGCTGCAGTCCATGTGGTATGTGGAATATGTTTCAGATTTAACATCAGCATTCAAGGCCATGGCTATGTTTTGATGCTCCAAGCAGGAGATTTTTATGCATTTAACATCAATTTTATTCATTATAGATCTTGCTGTACCTGAGCAAGGAAGTAACCATATGATTCTGTGTTATTCATTCTGAATTAACTGTGAACAAAATATTTGCATCAACTATTCATACAGAGACTGCTTTTGTTATGTGTCTCTAGGAAGCAACTAAGTGGCTCGGTATCTTATTTGATTGGCTTTTAAGCAGAAGGCTTTACAGGTACTGTAAGCCACAAAAAGAAAGCGCTTGGTCTGCTAGCCGCATTGACTCCCTGACAAAATCCTACATTACTGCTCACATCAGTGTGGTGGAGGCAGTTTCATCTGTGATCTCTTGTTTGTCTCTTGAGCGAAATGAAGCTAACATGCTGAGAGCTGTCTTCGGCTAGTCACACTTTGGCATGTGTGTGTGGGTTGTTTTTGTGGTCATAAAATTTTGAGTGGTGTAGAGCAGCGAGTGTGTTAGAATGATACCTGATAACAATGCTGCATCTTTACGATGTGTCAGGCACTGTCTGATAAATCCTCTTGCTTTCCTTTCTCTTCCTCAGGATGTTTTAACTTCCAGAGGAAACACTGATTTTTAATGTAGAGGTGGGGGTGCAACCACTCAGCATATGCCAGGAGCAATGTCATACCCCGAATTAAAGCAATCCATAAGGTAAGCAGGGGTTGTAGCAACATGGGAGCTTTTCAAAACAACCGTAGGCACCTTTTTTACATTTTGCTATTTCCAGGCCAGTTGGAAATTAAAAAAAAAAAAAAAAATTGAAAACAATTTAGTCATCAGCACCTGGATGTTCATGGCACCTCCCACCCTCCCCCCCTGAAATTCTGTAAGAATTTAATATGCATATTTAGAGAGTTCCATCACTGCAGCTCCAAAGTTGCTATTACAATATTGATGTTGTTTTACACAGTCAGTTGTAAGTTATAGTCAAAGGAAAGGTTTAGGGCAAGATATAAAAACAGGACGTAACTGAGTGATTTAGAAGGAAGAAGGGAGGAACTTCCAGGAAATGGCTTTGCTTTGCTCCTTTGTAGGAGCAAAAGGAGGCAAAGACTGAGTCCAAAGGTGAAGATCAGAGCAGCAGAAATATGAATGGGGAGGAAAGTAGGCACATTTTTGACCAGACAGGTTGAGAAAACATTGTCCACACTTAGTTTGGGGCCACAAAAATTGTTTTTCAAAGCTGCCCATTCTGTGAAGAAAACCAGTTGCCACAGTGTGGAAGCGACGCTGCTAGATGGATGAATGGAAAACAGCTCAATGATGGTGCTGCAGGATCATAGAAATAACCTTGCTCCCTGCTATGGGTAGTAGGACAGGTTCAGGTGCAATCACAGGTTAGGGAGTGAGTAAATTGGGCTATTCCTCAGCTCTGCTGTTTATTTCTGGGACATTCATCAGTTTCTCGTTCTTTCCTATTCACAAGAAGCAAAAGCCCCCCTTGCTCTCGCACTGGCTGAACACTTTCCAGATTTAGTGCCACCCTAATGCTCTGCTGTATGCCGTAGCAGAACCACTTGCAGTGGTCACAGCTTCCTTTGGGCTTACAAGGACATGAAAGAAAAACATTGCCTGAGCCTTTTCAGTAAGATGAGTCCAACAGACAAAGAGCCAGCATGGGAGTCACCTTAGACCAAATCCCCCAACCCCTTTTTTGTATGCTTGGAGGTGTTTTGGAGTAATGTGCTCCTTTGTTGATTCATTCTTCTAGAAGATTATCAGGAATGCTATTTTCAGAGGGAAGTGACAAAGAAAACCATTATACTTTATTTTCCAAAGTACTTGCAAAAGGGTGCTTTCTAAATGCTGAGGTGTGTGCTTTTAGAACTTTGGTATTTTAGATGTACAAGAGCAGAACAGGTCCTTTTCATTGGGAGGGAGGTCATGATTGCTGAGGAAGTGAAAAGGCTGTTTCTTCTACACCCTGTCTGCAGTGCTCTCAGAACATCAGAAGTGGAGCTTCATGTATCTGGAGTTTTCCAGCCATCCCCATATGCACTTAGATGCTGCTGACTTGTCTCTCATCTTCTCCCTCCATATTCCTGCCAAGCGGAAATGTCTTGCAGTTGTCTCATCCACGGATCAGTCCATGCTGTAGGTTCCCAGCACAAAGCAATCTGTGACAGGCTGTGCGGTACAATCCCTGCAGGCAGCCTGACTTCACATTAAATGCAATTCTTTCCATAATTCTTGTTGCTTATTAACGTGTTGGAGGCCTGATCCTGATTCCTTTGAAGGCAATGACACAGCTCCCACTGAACATAGCGGGAGGTGAAGGGCAGCCTTTGCTGCTTGACAAAAACAAAACGTTATGGTACTGGAGTTGCTTGAGATGCATAAATACGACAGTCCAAAAAAAGTAGCATTTTCTTCTTCTCCCTAATTTTCTCTTCTTAAAGCTATACCTCCTAATTATGGAGCAATTTTAAAAAAACTATGGAGATGTTCTCTCCTGGGCCTGCATTTTGCAAGCCTGGCATGTGGCCCCCCAAGCACCCACAGCTGGGTAGGTGGTGCCTGCGTGGTCAATGGCTGTGTGTGGAGCTTGGCTGAAAGCCTCCTCTCCTGCCTCCTCTAGTGCCACCACAAGTGAGCTGCACCCCTGCCCTCGCTGCTCAGCATCTCCTTCATCCCTCAGTACCCCTAGCCCTCCTTTGCACCCTTGGGGTTTGCTTTTTGGGAGGGCAGCCTGCCTTCCTGGTGTTGCAATCACCTCCTGCCTGCAGAACTGGGGCTGTAACTTGAGCGAGCGCACAGCTCTGAAAGCTGCTTGCCTGCCTCGCTTGGGTTTCAGCCTGCCACCACCTCACCTATCGAGCTAAATTTCCCATTACAACTTGAATTTAAATATTCTAATAAATTTGTTTTAGAAACTCTTACAGCTCCCTTGTGCCATTTGCAGGGAAACACTCTCTGGGTTTTTTTCTGGGAGATGGAGATTTCTTTGTGCTTGGGGTGACTGATTGAATTTTACCTGCGCTAAATTATATTTGCACATTCTAGTAATTGCAAAGGGCCACACAGAGAAACAAAGCATTGACTGCCGTTGTACTGGGATTTCCCAGATGTATAATTTCAAATTGATATGAAAAAAACCCTTGCAATGCATTAATAATAGCAGAAAATGTAACTTGGTTGGCCAACGGTGAACAGAGGCTTTTTTTCTGAGCTGCAAAACAAGCTATAGACCTCAGGTGACTAGCATTTATTGTTAGAATGGGTTTTCTATCGCATTCCTTCTGAAATATGAAATAAAGATTTATACTGAACAACTTTGTTGTATATAACAGATCTGAATCATACCTGGGAAGCAGTGTGGGTTTCTTTTAAATTTTTTTTTTAAGTGAAACCAAAAGGCTTTTGTCCAATTTAAAGCCACTTTTTGGTTATTCAGTCTTCTGGCAGGTCACTTGTCCTTTTTCCATGGATCAATAGTATCTCATGGTTGGAATTATGACATTGAAAAATAAATTTTTGGGAAACAGCACATACTTTTCAAGTCATGTCAGAGTGAACCAAGAATGAGAGGAAATGATACTCAGTGAAGATACCAGTGGGGTACTTACATATTTATTAATAAAGCATGAAGATTAGCTTTTTAAAGGTGTAGGCTTTTCAAAAGTGTCGGTTTTCCCAGTCTCCACAAAATCAAAGGTGGCCAAGAGCCCTGATATATACTAATACTAATACTAATACTAATACTAATACTAATACTAATACTAATACTAATACTAATACTAAATCTGACATGTGATATAATAGAGTGTGAGATACATACAGCTCTGCCTGGCTAACTGTAAAGTGGTCTCTCATGGGCCTGGAGCATACATGTATGTTGAGCATAAATAATTCACTGAAATTATGCCAGGGGAAGAAGGTGCTGGCTTGGAGAGAAATGGACACAAAAATTATGAGCATATCAGTCTGAACAGAAGCCTCAGTGTCTGGCCAAGCAAAGGTGGTACCTTCAAAGGAAGAGAGTTCACTGGCAAACCTTAACCTTGGGATATCACTGCTTTGGAGATTGGATTTGCATCCTGGTGTGGCCAGTCTCTCCTCCACAGAGCACACTATGAGTAGCTGCTCAACATCTCCTTTATGGGCATTCCCGGTGCACATTGCCAGCCTGCATCTCATCATTGCATCCCTCCCTGGAGTTTACAAAGCCAACACTGCAGCCTGGCTGATGGGATGTTTTCAGGACCCTGTCTGAAAGGCTGCTCTAAGGGATGTTACCACTCCTGCCAGCTGCAGACTTGCCAAGGTGGTCACTGCTGGGCAGCAGGTCCTAGGGGCTGATTGCTGCTGCTACTCTAGTGCAGCCAGCACCAAGCTGGATCTCTGCTTCTCAAGAAGGGTATGTTCTGTTTTCTTGGGCTGTGTTGTATTTTTCTAGCACAATACTACACAGAAGCAATAACAAAACTCTATTATCACCCCCATTTTTAACACTGTGAGCAATTTTGTCTGGAAGCCACCTCCTTGTCTGTGTCTTATAAGCACTTCTGCCTTTCCACTCAGACACTGGGAGTACACAGCTCAACTATCGCTGCCTTCATGCTTTTGCAAATTTTAATGCATTATTAATAATTTTGTAATGTATTTCTTCAAGCTCTTTAGCAGAAAATGTTATTTCAGTGCTGCCTTTGATAAGAGTCTTAGTCACCATGTGCACTATTTCCAAGCTACCACACAACCTGAGCTTTTAATTTGTTCCCCTGTTCAAACACAGGAAGGACCTTCTGAGAATAATATTCCTCATTATCTGATTGCTTTTGTGAATCGTTTCCTGCATTTCTAGGTATGCTTATCATCATATTGTAGACAGTACAGATGGGAGACCTATTAACTAATCGAGTGCACACTCCCCCTCTTACCCTCATGATGAGACATCATTTAATTTCTGGAACATATTCCCGTCCAGATACATCCATATTTGTGCTTTGGAAAAAAAACAAAAAAAAAACAAAAAAACCCCAAAACCATGTCGGGGAAAAAAAAAAAACACAAAAAATCCCCACCAAAAGAGATGTTTCCATAATTGCTGAAGAAAGCAATCTGTCACTTGTCTCAGGTCACCTCTGCCTATCCACAAATGCCTTTGCAAAAGCAGGATCCAGAAAGGTGGCCAGGGGAGATGCTGGGTGGAGTAAGAGGGTCTTGCTCCCTCTCTTGCCTTTGCTGTAGGGTGCATGAGGAAAAAGACCCAATTAGCTGAAAATTGCTAGCAGGTAGATGATCTTTACTGTGGGCCCAGAAGCTGCCAGATGATGGTGTAAGGAGATGCTGAGAGGCAGTCGCAAAAGGATCTGAGAAGAAAAGGAGATTGACAATTTTTGACTGAAAATGTGTTTGTTGAAAAATAGTGAGCTGACAAAATTGAAATACTTCAGAATAACATTTCAACTTCTTCAGAATGTCCTGAGTTTTCAGAAAAAAAGTGAAATAGAAAATGTCTATATAATTTTCTGCAAGTGTTAACATTTTTTTTCAATTGACAAATCAATTTTTTCTCTCAATTTTATAATTGGATCCTATTTTATTCCCACCAAAATTCTGAAGAGGTAAAAACAGAAAAAGTGTGTGGGAGGAAACGATGTTGGCACTTTTTTCCCTCCTTTTTTAAATACATTCTTTCTGGAAAAAAAAAAATATAAAAAAGATGGGGAGTATAATTATTGCCTTATGCTCTCCCCCAGGAAAAAGAAAAAAAGAAAAGCTTTGTACCATTATATTTCAAAATGTTGTGTTCAGACACTGCATAAAGATGCTTAGGCAGAACTAAATTCTTTTGTTTCTTTTTAATACCATGTATTCATGCACATATTGGTATGTATTATATGTAATCTAATAAGTATATGCAGTCCTTAATTACAGCAGAGACAAATTGCCTCGTGAATGGTTGCTCATACACTATCATCTGTTGAACAGGAGTGAAGAGGATTTCATCTGCCCTCCTCAGACAGTGAGGGGGTGGCAGAAATGCCCCAGTGCTCTGGGGCTGCTTGCAGGGCTCTCAGTGGGGTTGGGGGAGAGCCCACCTCTGTGAGCCCACCTTCTGGGAGTGGCCTGCTTCAGACCAGCAGAAAAGGTCGTTTTGTGGGGTTGGGGTGAAATTTATGTCATTCAGGCAGTTACAAGGGTGAGAATCCATCTCTCTGTTTGTAATGTGTTTGAGAAGAGGCAGTGTCAGGGCAGTGGGATGGCTTGGTTGAGATGGTGGCACTTTTGTTACGCTGGTTGCTGTTGCTTGGTAAGGAAGCAAAAAAGGATTAAAAATTAGTACTGGTGAAGTCTGGCCACTCAATGCTTCACAAGAGAGAATTCCTTCTTAGGGCCAATGCTGAAACATCTTCAAGTCATTACAGGGAGAAAAAAACTGTCATTTTTGAGGTGTAGTTTTCTTTCTGGAAGCTTCAGGGTTCCATATTTCAGACAAATGAGCCATTTTTAACAACCTGGAGCATGAGCCTGCAGATGCTATACATGGTGGCCACAGAGCTGATGAAAGGAAAAAGTGCTGGGCTATCACTGTTTCTCCAGCTCTAAGCATTTTGTCACATCTAGTCTGCTCCAGCGTATCAGTTTTTGTAGTCAGGGGACAAAGGGGAACTGTCAGTCTCAGATAACTGTCTTTGCTGTATCCTAAAGGGTAGTGCCCATTTTATTCTGTCTTTTCTGTAGCTCAAAAGCCCACCTGCAGACCTTTGCCTTTTCTCTGCTGACATCCCTGGATAAGAGCAGCCCTTGTCCTATTTCCCTCGTGGATGTGCTTCCTGCTCTTTCATTAGCAGCGCAGAGCCCATTTCCACACACCCCATGGCCACGCTGCCAGCCTGGCATGGGCAGCTTGGTCACAGAGCAGCCAAGGCCAGGGTTATCCCCATGGGGCTTGAGCATTGTCAGGGCAGTGGGGAGAGGGTGGCCCTGACAGGAGCAGGGGTGGGACAGAGGGTGGCTGCCAGCTCCAGCAGTGCCATGGCACGGTGGGGACACGGGAAGCAGCTTGGTAAAAAGCAGAGGGGTGGATGGAGGCAAGCAGAGCTCCAAGGGGTGGGAGGGAAATCTCCTGTCAGCCAAGAAATTTTTCGTTTTGAAATAGCATTTCCCTGTCTTGGCCAGATGCAGATGATAGAAAAAAAAATGAGATTTGTAAAACAATATTCATCTCTGCTGATAGCTCCTTCTGGGTCATGGAAAAAAACTGGTATTGCAAGGATAAGGGGAGGACAAGGGGGAAAAAGAAGGGAAAACAGTGCCAGTGGTGAGGTTTAGCCTCCAAATCTCTGTGGCTGGCAGTGACTACTGCAGCAACAGCTACAGTGAGAATACATTGCACTTTTTTGTTGACTTTTCAGTTTTTTTTAATTACCAGCAAGTTGGTAATGGCATGCAGAATCAGATTCTGCTTCCTTTCACACTTCAGACACTCATGTTTTGACCACAGGGCCATAAAATTATCAAAAGAAAATATTATTGGCTGTAACCACCTCAGTAATATTTTTACAACTCCTGATTGACCACAAATCTATATTTAATAAGAAAAACAAAGCAAACACACACCCCATTTACTTCAGCTAGTGCTATACACTTAACTGGGGAAACACATTCATTTTATAGGGAGGCAGGAATTGCAGACTGTGCCTAGGAAAATATGCTTATTATATCCATAACTGGAAAAAAATATAAATTTTCCTTTTTAGGTATTTTCATAAGTTGTCTCAGGCTTTATCAGCTCAACTGGCCTCCTGATAAATTATTGCAAATATTGTACTCTACATACTCATTGTAGTGGCACATTAGAGAGACATTTTTATGTTTTGAGTACTTTACACAACGTAATTCAGAAATTAAGTCTTGACTGGCTTAAAAATCACCCCTTCAGGGATTTGGATTCCTGAGGAAGCATAACACAGCTTGAAAGAGTCTTGTCTTCTCCTCTCAGGTTTCAAGACAGGGAGGTCTTTCTTTTCATGCTTCTAGAGAGCTGTTAAGCAAAACCAAGATAGCTTTGAACATTGAGGAAAACACTTGCAACCACTGAGAAGATACTCTGAGGTAGAGGGGGGGCTTATGGCTTCCATCAGGAGCCTTCAAAAGAAAATATATTCCCTGCAGAATTAGCCTGGGACTGGATGCTGAACTATACTTGTTTCCCAGTCAATCCTCTACAGGCACTTGGGTTTATAGATGTTTTTCTCATCACCTTGATGATCTCAAGGTGGCAAGATCAGGAGTACCCGTGGGGGTGTTTTACTGTGAGGTGTGGGACCTCTCTGGGTCTGGGTGCAGGAAAGCTCCCGGCTGCTAGCATGTCCACCTCATGGCATGCCTGCCATCCTTCCTCCTTGCTCCTGCCTACGCAAAGCACGGCCGGGCGAGCTCCTGCCCCTGGCTGCATGGAAGCAGAGCGTGTAGGGTGCTGCCAGAGCAGGAGGGCGTTTCACCATGGCTTGTGATGAGGGAAGGTGGGGACAGCTTGCTGCAGTGAGGAGGTGTGTGCTGGAGACTGCATGAAAAGGGCTGTCCTCAGCTAGGGCTGTGCACCCAGGAGGTTTCCTGGAATGTCTCAATCAGGATGAATGACTCAAAGCATGGTGTGATTCTTGCCTGATACAGAGATGTGTGGACTGGAAACTACTCTGGACACCCTGGAGAAATTATGGTAACTGTGTCGTGACACACACACAGGGGTGGTTGTTCCAGCCCAAGGCTAAGTTTGTTCAGGTCACATCCATGGTTAGGAAATGTTGACAGGTTAACAGATAGCACTTCGCAATTATTTTTGCTGTCAATATACCAGAAATAATAGAAGCCAAACATAGCAGCAGGCAGGAGGTGGCAATTGGCTCCCAGGTGTCCACAATTTGCTTCTGCCCAAGCAAGAATACATGTCCACTTCAGTGGATGCCACTCCATCATCTCACACTGCTAGGTCAGCCACTGGATAGTAGTATGGAGTCCAGTGTCTTGGACAGGTGGGTGTCACCATGGGCATGCAGGAGCCTTGTTCCTAACAACATCATTTGCTCAATAGCAGCTTGCCTACCCTGGATGGATTTCTGGAATCCAGATCACCTTCCAGCAAAAGAAAAGTTGTGTGATAGAAAAAAATAACAACAGTAGATGCAACCTATACATCTACTTAGAAGGTGAGCAGGACTCTGGCATACCAGATCTTGCAGAGAGGATCAGGTTTTCTCTGGGAATGGGTCTGCCAGTTGCCACTTTAGTATCACAACCTCTCTTCTACTGCCACAGGTCTGTGTCCAGATGAGTGATGCTGATAAAGTCTTTAGGTACATTCATATCTTCGCAGAGCCAGAGGCCCTAGCTTGTCTGACAGCTCTCCCTCCAGCTGGGGGAGGCATCAGCAAGATGAATGTGACAGTATAGCACTGGAACCAGTAAGGGAGCTCATGCTGGGGTTTGTCATACACTGGCCATCCCAGACAATTCCCTTTGCTGCTGGGCTCACATCCCCTGCCGCTGTTCTTCTTATGGACACTCCATCCATTCGGTCTTCATTTGCCTGCTTCTGTCACTGTCTGCCCTTGTCCTGTACTTCCTTTTCCTTCCAGTAGATGATCTGCTGGTCTGATGGGTCCCTCTGAAAGCAGGTCACTTCTCTGTCTTGTGGGATGATGTTTCTGCCACAGCTTATGTGAGAGTATTTCTCTGCCGAGTCAGAAGGCCCGGTTAAAGGAGTGGAAAATCATATTGCTGTTTTCTGCCTGCATGCAGAAAAAATGAAATCTCTCTCATTTTTCATTCCGTAGCACAGCAAAGCCAAAAGTTGCTACTTTTATCTAAAGCTATGCACATAACTGACTTTTCAGTTGGCTGGCTGCATTGCAATATTGGAGGGAAAAAGTCTTCTTGGTCTGAAGAAACTTTTATTTCTTAGGAAAATAGAAAAAAACCTGAAAAATTTAATTTGTGGCCAAGTGAAACATTTCATTTGACTTAAAATAAATGTTTTCTTCACTATAAAATGAGAATTCACAGCATTTTCTTTTTATGAAGGAAACAAAATTTTTTCTGTTTTGGATAGAGTAAAAATTTTCCAGTAAAATATACTCCGTGATTAACTTTTATCTATGGAATATGCTTCAGTCCTTGCTTTCTTCCTTGGTTTTGGGACTATGGTTTGACAGAAGCTCAGTGAAGACCCCAACAGGAGGAACGCATCTCCCTTCTGAAGCAGGAACCAAACATGAGAAATGCACATAAACCTCCCTCCCCCTGGATATCCCATTGCGTGCCTTTGAACAATTTAACTCTGTGCATAAAATCACCTTGTAAAGTGTTAGGGGAGTGTATGACAGAAACAAAATTAAAGGCACATGTTTATGAACGGCTTCTGGTCCTTCCTCAGTTTATATGCTGAAAATATTTTTGTGTTCTGTTTCATGACTTGGACAGTGTTAAAAGCACTGAAGCACTTTTATTCACACATCATCAGCTTGTAGGAAGAAAATAAAAAATAACAGTGCCAGCAACTCTGATACCATATATGTGACAAATACTGTGATGCAATTAAAAAAGTGCTGTAAACTATGTCCTGCTGGACCTTGCAATTAACTACCTAGACAAGCCCAGCACTTCCTATTGCTGAAAATCAGAATATCTGAGGCCTCTGAATGTGTCCTTTGAAGAGCAAGTGTTGTGCCCTCTGATGATAATTTTACTCTGCTCTGCATTAAAGATCATCTGCACTTAGTACCTCTTAAAACAATATTTTCATGTTTTGTCATTTCATAAAGGCCAAAGGAGCTCAGCTGCTGCAACTTTTCCTAAGGTATGTTACTGTGATATACTGTGCCATAAATGCTAAATACAAATGTGTAGAGGCTGAGAGAATTGATTGTTCACCCTGGGGAAGAGAAGACTCTGGGGAGAATCTTTCAACACCTAACGGGGACCTACAAGAAGGATGGAAGGGACCTTTTCCAAACGCAGTAGTGATAGGACAAGATGGACTGGGTTTAAGCTGGAAGAGGATAGCTTTAGATTAGATATTAGGAAGAAATTCTTGACTATGAGAGTGGTGAGGGACTGGAACAGATTGCCTGGAGAAGTGGTGGATGCTGAATCCCTGGGAACATTCAAGGCCAGGCTGGACAGGACTCTGAGAAACCTAATCTAGTTGAAGATGTCCTTGCCCATGACAGACAATTTTGACTAGGTAACCTTCCAACTCAAGGTCTCTTCCAACTCGAAGCATTCTATGATTCTATTTAAATATAAAGGTCTTCCTCATGGTGAGACCCACAAACGATCTTACGGTTAAGTCTGGTTTTCCATTTTTTAGC
Source organism: Cinclus cinclus (assembly GCF_963662255.1). NCBI lineage: Eukaryota > Metazoa > Chordata > Aves > Passeriformes > Cinclidae > Cinclus > Cinclus cinclus. The sequence goes on along the minus strand of NC_085046.1, from coordinate 93,973,116 downwards.
TGCATGTGTAGCCCTCCAAGGGATTGTCCTTGTCCCAGCCTCTTGGGGACCAAATCACACAGCGGGCTCAAGACACACCTGTAGTACGTGGACATAGGCTGCAGTCCCTTGTACCCAGCTTCCTTTGACACCTCCTGCACTGCATCTCTGTGAGATCAATAAAATGGAAATGTCATCTCTTCATCATCATGAAGGCAAGGCTGGTATTAAGTTTCAGCAGTCAATGTTTGCAGCGACAGAAATTGATACACGTTCCTTCTGTTATTGCAAGGCTCGAAGCTGTTTGCAGCTGTGTCTTTATCAGAAATTCTTGCCTTTCTGCCTCTGTCAAAGGCTTCTAAATTACTTTATATTTGTAGCTTTTGAGCAGCTGGATCTCTCTGCTCATATCCTTTAATTTGTTGAAATGTAGCAACAGCATTGTGGCCAAGGTAGCATGCTTGAAAAATTGTTTTACTTATGAAGGTGTAGCGTACTCTGACCAGTTCTGAAAGGAAGACAGGACTAAGCATTGACTGACCAGAAAGCAAGGTAAGGGCAGATTCATCTCTCTCCCTAAATCTTCATCCAACTGTGCAGCCCCATTCCTCTGTGTACAACTTCCCACATGTCTACTTGAAAAACATTCGTCACCAGTCTGGGAACAGCAGTAATGCCAGGAGCCTCAGGTGCCCAGCTTACCAGCTGTAACCTTAAACACCTATGAGGGGAAGAGTCCTTATCTGTAGCTTGTTCACAAACAATCAGCTCAAACAGATTCGTACAAATCTTTTGTCAAACAAGTTAGAATAACAAATGCACTTATAAAAAAAGCAAAGAATTCATTAACTGAAAAAGAAGCTAAATTAGCTGAATAAATAATTCACCACAAATTCCTCAATTCTGTTTCACACCAAACATTTACATTAAACTTCTAATTCTTCAACATGCTGGAGGATTAAAGCCAATTGAAATCTGTGTCTATTAATGAAAGTAATAGTCCAAACCTTATCACTGTGGGAAAACATGTGGCTAGGTCTCATACAACTATGGTTTTTCACCATTCATGCCCCAGAAGGCTACTTCAACATGCTTAAGTGAAGAGCACTTTTATCTATTTTATCTCTTCTGATGGCTCTGTGAGGAGCTGTAGCTGTTGCTCATATGCTTAAGAAGGGAGTTAAGTTGTATTTCAGGATAAATGGAAATACCACAAAATTTTGAAGGAATTTTTCCAGTCACAAAACCCTCACAAACTGAAGGCACAGGACCACTTCATCAAAGTCTTAAGTAACAAAATATTAAATTCGTGGTACCTGGGGACACTATGCATAGCCAGCAGCCTCCTTAAAAATTGCCTTGAAAAGAGATGTACTTAGAGGATGGTTGGGTGGAAAGCACAGGTTAACAAAATGCTGTGATGGTGCTGCTGCTGCGCAGCAGAGCTTCTCAGCAGGTGCTCAAGTGTTAGAAAATTTGGACAAGCTCTCATGCCCGATGGCTGTTGGTTCTCCATTGCCTCTATGTTTCACAAGGAGCAGTGTCCTGGCTGAACAGTGGCATTTCTGATTGCTGGGGTCCGTTCTGCTGTGTCACCATCACAACATTGATTCAGCACCCACAACATGGCTCCACTAAACCAGTGAGAGCGCAGTTCTTCAAAGCTACAGCTCCCTACTGCTTCCAGTCATCTCCACAGACAGCAACAGAAAGTAGGATCAATGAATTGGGATTTCATCAGCAAGATTTAACCTCTGGCATTGTCTTAAACAACCCACACCACACAGTGAACCTTCATGATGTCTTGGTTACAGAGGCCTTGGCCAAAACAGCCACTTCTGGTCAGGAATTTGTTTATCATCAAATATGAGTTTGTTTTTGCCTTTATAGCAGTCCCAGTGTGTATGTACCTTCTCTTTGTCTCTGCCACTCAGAGCAGTCTCCATTTCTTGTTAATTTATAAACAGTGCAATGAAATCAAATGAGACTCCCATAGGGCTTTCTTTTTATTGTAAACATGGTAATGCTCATGAAAACACTGAGGTATTTCAGCTACTAAACACTGCAGGAAAAATAATAGTTTTGGGGAGGTGGTGGCAAGTAAACTACTACATTTTTTCAAGTAGCATGTAAAATACTTAGTTATTTTTTAAGCATCTGAAATGTTCATTTTGTCCCAAGAAGAATATTTCAAGAGGGAAATCTCAGGTAAGCTTGTCCGTGTACAACATATACTAATGTAATTCTTCCTTATTTTGTTGGGAAAAGGAAAAATAAAAAATCAAATAGATGGCAGTTCAGACCTTGCTTCATCTTTTGGACATGTGAAATACTATTCTGGGTGTCTCTTCGGGGCACTCCAGATAAAATGGGATTGAAATGTGTTTAAACACTCTGCAAAGTTCTGCTCCATGCCATCATCAGATGGAACAGCAAATTAATTTTTTTTTCAAAACTGGAAAAAAAGCTTTTAAAATATCTTCTGCTGGAACTGAGTGACTGTTTCCCGCTTAAAATAAAAACCCTAAAAAGTAGGAATTAATTACACTGAATGCATAAATTCTGATAGAAATAATTTCTGTTTCTAGACATGGGACATTGCTCTTTATTATTTTTATGATGTTGCAGAACTACTGAGGTTATAACATACATTAAAAGAAGGCGCCCAGCTTTCTCAAATTAAAGGGTTGGCTGTGCCCATGTCTGTGATGAGTCAGGATCAATTGCTGTGTGTACCTGGTGCCTGTGCACCTGAGAGGATACAGTGGATCTCTTCTCACTCCATGAAGCAGAAGCATATTTTTTTGTAAAGCAGAGAAATGTGGCAGCAACACAATTGTTCTGCTGGGTGAATCCTTAAACAAAGTGAGATAGAGAGAACTGATAGACTATATTTAAAGTCTATAAAAAGTTAACAGCCTCTTCTCAATAATTATGTATCTATAAAAAATAAAGATGATACAGGGCCAAAACTTAATGGCATTTATGTTAATGTGATACTGAGCACTCAGAGGCAGTAGATATCTGCAGAAGTGGGTCACATATAGCTTAGAAGCTTTATGTTGTATATTCTATTCAGCATGTGTCTGTTCAAATAAGTTTTTTGTGTGTAAAGTGAACAAGTCACCTCTAGTATTGCACTGCTTCTGTGCATGCTGCCTGTGTTTCTATGAAAGGAAGGATGACTGAAAAGTCCCAATTTGTTGCTGGTTGTTACTCATTGGTTTAATATTCAAGTGAGGACACATCTCCTGGTTCCATGTCCTTTTATTTGCCTTTGTTCACATGAAGTCCCATTGCCCACCCAGGGTGACAACAAATGAAAGTGAGGATGTAATTCCAGATGATACCAGTTAGTTTTTTCTTTACACTGGTTTTACAGCAGGCTGGTTTCACTGAGTTGCCCTGCCTTGCTGCTACTGTGGGTGAAAACCTCCATATCTCTGTGACTGAAGGAGTAAAATGTAATTTCTGCAGAGGCCAGAGTGAAGTGGTATTGTGGGAAAAGGGAAAAATACAAAGACCTTTGGGAATCCAGAGAAATATATTCCCCTCTATTTTTTTAACTGTAAACTCTGGTCCTAATTTCCTTGCCACTTTTATGGAAAATTCAAAGTTATATCAGGCATTAAAATGACAAATTGGCTGATTTTTTTCTGTTGTTATAAATATGGAGCACTATTTGCTTGTCAGGCAGCTTCATAATTAGCAGCGGTCTATGTGGTATCAAGGCAAGAGATCATCAGATCAAGTTTCATGTTTATTCCACAGCCAGCATCTTCCCTATTGCTAATGAAAGTGTCTCCCAGGGACTGGCATATCTGAGCCTGGCAGCTATGTAACATCACTCTTTGAGCTTCACTTCCATCCCAACCCTCATTCTCACTTGGTTTTTGATCGTATCCTGTATTTATAAATGTATCCTTTTATTAAATATGTTTTCAACAGTGCTTTTTAAGGCAATGCAAAACAATATGTTTTCTAGTAATTTTTTGTTCCTGATAAGTCTAAGTGTGTTTTTGTAGGGTGTGTTTACACTATCCTGAGGCATGGTCAGGTTTGTTCTTTTGTATGGACAGGGCAAGTTTGTTCATAAAGACAGAAAAAGCCATCAGGTTCCTGGTAGTTCACAGTTTGTCTTATGTTCCTTCCCAAAGCTGGAAGATTTTAGCTGCGGAAAGCAAAATGTCTCTGAAAAGACATAATTTAATGAGGAAAAGAATTGCAAATAGTGCAAAGATGGAAATGGGATTTCTGAAGAGATTCTGGGCTTTCATTCACTAAAATTTCCCCTCAGAAAATATCTTCTTACCCTTTCCCAGTCCAGCCTTCATATTGTTGCTGTGACTGTTCCTGCATGATGTGAAGAAGCTGATGGTTCAGTATAAGCAATAAGATCACAGGACTTTTGATACTGGAGCACTGGATCAGTTGTCATGTCATGACATACATATTCATAACCTAGCAGGCCTTGTAGTCGATTTATGCATAAGGGACTGATAAGAAAAAAATTGATTTATGATGATCTCAAAAACATGGTCTCCCAAGATGTATTCTGCAGCTTTGAGACCTAAAGTGTAGGCTCTATTAATTTTACAGTGCTGTCTGGAATTATCCATCTGTTTAAAGGTTAACTGTCTTTACACTTTTGAAATGGGTAGTTCTGTTTTGGTTCTTGCTTTGTTCATGCCTCTGATTTATAAATTATTAAATCTATCACTGCACAAAAAGACTGAAATTGGTTGCCAGATTACAACATCTACTTATTCCAAACTTTCTTTAGCAACTTTCTGATGTTATCTTAAATACTCCCTGTTGAATGCTGGGAGGAGGGGAAATGTTGAACCCTATGATATTTGTTGTACAATCAGCTTCCTGCAAGAAAATATCATTATTACACAAATATTGCCCAGAGGAGAAAAAGCCTTCAACACAGCACTGTACCAGACCCTAACACATGGTTACACAGTGAGAAAGGTGGTAGGGTCACCTGGCTGAGAAAGAGATACAGATGAGACCCATAGAGTTTGATCTTGCATTTTTTGAGTGAAGCAGTCAGGCTATAATGTTTGGGTTAGATTTTTGTTTTGGTTTGGGTTTTTTTTGGTTTTTTTTTTCCTTTTAGTAGTGTTGTTTTGCTGTTAGGGCAACTGAGCTGGTTACTCTTTTGGAACGTTGTTGTTGGAGGGAAATTGGAAAGAAGTGGGGATAGCTTGAGGGGGTTCCAAGCCCATGTGCTTCCCAGCAGTCACCCACCATCCCTTGCTGGAGACTGACTGTAGTTTGGAGTGAACAGCAGTGTGGCAAATGACTGAGGTCCACGGTTCCACTCACACAGCCTATTACTGCATGAGAGCAGGTTGACTTTATCATGCTTGCTGACAGTTTTAGTCCATGGGTGACAATCACAACATTCTCATCTCTTGTACAGAGCACCCATCTGCCAAAGCTGTGCAGTTGTTTTCATGTTTTGCATGTCAGCATTTGAAAAGACAGTCTAAGAACATACAACTAGCAGAGAAAAGTGTATGAATTTTCACAGAATTTTCTTTTGTGTTGCATTTGCATGCACACTTATGGGTTTCTGTGCTGCAGCTCCCTGTTGTCAGTGGTATCTGAGCATGTTGATCCACTGTGAAAGGTACCTAACATGATCTTGGTAACTGCTGGGCAGTGACAATTTTATTGAAGTTATAACGGCTTGTCTTGCATTTGTGTGTATATTATTTTGTACAAAATCTTGCAGATATATCAGAAATTTTTTTCTGCAGAGCTGAGCTTTAAAAAAAAGTCATGCTATTAATTTTCTAAGTTGATTTTGGACTCTTAATTGACTTTGGCTGCAGTGTACAAGCTCTAGCAGAAACTTCCTTTCTCAAAGCACAGGAGATCTATCCTTACATTCCCTGCTGCTTTTGGACAGATTCTAACCCAGGAGAGCCATTTTGCTTGTCTTTCTTGCTGGATCAGCAAAAGCAGAAATATCACCTGTTCACTTCTCTTGTATATAGAATGAGTAGCTCAGCTGTAGCATAGTTCTGTGAGAAGACTATTCCACAGAAAAAAAACAACCATGGCTTGCAGTATTATTCCATCCCAGAGCTTGAGCAGAACTGCATGAACATTCATCACCTGATGATAGTCAGCCATGGGTGAAGAAGTTTGTTGCACAGACTGATAAATGCCGAGCAACTACGGTTTCCACAAAGTAATGTTCAGAGGTTCACTTAATATTCTGATATTTGGAATTTGCATGTGTAAAACTGGAAAATGTCCAAGAGAGTACTGAATAAATACCTTATGATCTGGTCCATTAACTTCAATGGAGAGTTCAGCTCTAGAACTATTAGAAAATAGCATTTTGCTCATCTACAATTTGTTTTTCTTTCATTTAAAATTGAAAATGGACAGGCTTTTTTCAAAGATGTTCTATTGTTAAATGAAATTATTTTAGTTTGTGTTGGAAATTGAAGTTCTCGGGTTTGAAGTTCTTGCGTTTACAATGTAAAGTTGAAAATTTCTACATAAAAAGACACTTTATGTGAAGTAAATTATTTAAATGAACTCCTAATTTTCCAGTGAAAGCCCAATTATGTTGGAAAATTTTTAACCATTTTCTCAAGAGTAGAATCCTCAAGAGAAATGAAATATAGCTGGTATATTCTCACAGAATCATAAAACCTATCCAAAGTTAGAGGATGCATCAAGTGTTCACTTAATTTACTTCTCACAGTATATGTTACAGGCAGAAAAAAAGTAGTGGCTCACAGGGTAGTAATGAAGAGCTTAAATTATTTTATCAATATATTTCAAACAAGCATTGATTTCCAAACCATTGGCAAATAATTGTTTCAATGTAACTCTTAATGTGTGGGTTTTACCTGGATCAGCAATGTGATTTTTTTTTTTTAATCTTGTGCTCAGAGGTTCCAGTTTGGTGCAAGGTCCTATTGTGTCAAAACATGTAGGGATACAGGACTTAGCAAGAAGCTCCACAGTGAAGGGCAGGTTATCTGAAGAATCCCACCTCAGAAGTCTCCCTAGACATCACACTTCTTGACAGAAGATTTCCTATTCATGCTTAAATATGCTTTTTTTTCAGTGAACCACATGTTCTTTTTGAAGGGGGGCAACATCTGTAATTTCAGTTTTACCAAAGATTGCACACCATAGGTTGAACTTGCCAGTGTGTATCATCCATGAATGTAAAACGTCAGTCTACAAATTACCAATCTCTTCCTGAAGTGCTATGGTCTGTGAGCAGACAGGGTTTTGCTTTTTAAACAAGAGGCAAGTAAGTGAGATGCTGTTGTAGCAGATAATTGCTAAAACCAAACCTCATGGCTGTGATTACAGGAGCTGTTGTGATAAATACAGGTAAAAATTGCAAGTCTGAAAATAAAAATGCATTTATTCAAGAGCTTTCCATGGTAGCAATGTAATTGAAAAGGATGCTGAGATCTCATTACTGCTGAAAAGGTCTCCCCACTATGTGGAAATGTGGACATAAAGCAATAGAGGAGAGCTGAACATTGCAAACATTGACCTGCTTCCTTTGACTCTAGATTAGTCTGGGGATGAGGAAGATCTGCACACCCATCTGGCAATCTCTTGTAAATATTGACTTCTAGGGAGCAATGCCATCCTGCCAGCTTGCAGCGGTGCCTTCCTTTGTTCCTGACAGATTGTGGCACTACAAATAATGGCTGCCCTGCACATGAAAAGTTTCATCATTCATTTACGGAGTTTCAGATACTTTAGGCAGAGTTCATTTGCCCAAACCAAGGTATCTAGGACCATCTGAGAAATCCTGGGCATCCTTCTGGTCCCTCAATTGCCAGGTCTGTTTTTGGTTGGGTCTCCCACAGGTCCCTTGTCATATCTCCCAGTTATCATGTGGATATTCAGGAAATCTCTAACTGCACAAGCTACTTTTGGCTGGGCAGATAAATGATTCTCTTTGTGTGTCTGTGTCTGAGAGCACAGCTACCACACAATGATAGAGCTATGGGCAGTCAGACACTTGCCTGACAAGAACTCCAAGAAATTTAGAAGCATTGTGGGAAAACTTAGTGCAGTATCATCTTGGTGGAAGCACCCCAAAAACTAAGAGAATTCAGAACAAGTGGTGTTCATGCCAGTGGTAGATACTTGAGGCCCTCCTTTAATGATTTTGGAAGCTGCAGTGTTTTGCAGAATAAGATTTGATCCTTCAGAGATGAGCTTGCTCTTGACAGGTCCCACTAAAAGAGCAGAAAGCTGAAAACTAAAGCTAAAGGAAAAACTACCAGCTTCCCTAGCAGGGAAGAGAGTGCTGTGAGCACAGCTGGAAGATTGCAGGAGGGAGAAGGGATGAAGAGGTGTGTGCATGTCCAGTAAAGTGCAAGGCCTTGTCTGACATTCCCATGCTCCTCCTGAAGGTCTGTGGAGCTCTCAGACCAATGCCCTACCCTACAACCTGTGAAAAGTGCAGAGTTAAAGCTTTTTAAGTTTGCAAGGGAGACGTGGGATTAGAAACCAATAACCACTCTCAGCCCAGAGCAGCTGCTTGTGTGGGAGGGTGGGTCACTTTCAGAGAGAGAGGGACACTTTCAGCTCTAATGTCAAGAAACATGCCAAAGTTATTTATCCTGTGTCTAGAGTTCAGAAAGTGTTTATGAAAGAGCAAGGAGGATAGGCTTGCACTTGTGGGGTGGTTCTCCCTGGGCTGCTATCGAACTGCCCCTGGGGATGGATGGCTGGAAAAGAAATCATGACAGAGCAATTGGCATTAGCCTTGAAATAATTCCTTATGACTTGTATCCTTTCCTGCTTTCAGATAATGCCTGTGAAGCATGCACACCAATAACAATTTCATTTGTCTGGAAAGTACTTGGAATTACAGCTGCAAGCATCAGCAAACAGCATTGGGGACCATGAGCTGTTTCCCCTCTGCCTCAGATTCCTGGCTGAAGTCTTGCTGTTCCTTCATTTGACTGCCCATGGAGGTGCTGGGGAGTGGCAGGTCACCTCAGGTGCTTGCTGCTGCCCTGAATTTGGGCACAGCAGCTGTGATGGCACCAGTTACCCACCATCAGTGGGCAGACTGAATGTGGCACCCAGCACTTGTGACACAAGCCAGCCTGCTGCTCCTGTTACATCTGCCCTTGGGTCGCTTGCACAGCATTTTGAGTCCAGATACACACAGGCAGTGCTTTGATAATAGCTGGGAATAAATAGGCATGGGCTCAGCTGAAGTCTTATTCTATTGCTCTTTCAGTTATTTTACACAGAAGTCTTAATAATCGATGTAATAAAGCTGATGGCCAAAATAAGTTTGGCTTAGGGCAAATAAAAATTAGGAGGAAACAGAAAACATGGAATTTCCCCACTGAAGCAGCTGACAGCCAACTTGTTATGATATATTTACTAACAATAGTGCTAGAGGTAGTGACCTATCTGAGGGTATTTTTCCAGTCCTTTCACCTTTTCCCTGCTCCTACTCCCTCTTTCCGTTCAAAACAATATTTTCATGCTGGATGCTGGTTCAAAACCTCTCAGAACTTGCTGGGCATGTTTTGTTGTTAAGTGCCAGGTGGTGAAATAAAAAAAGACAAGCACAGAGAGACTTTTTGTTACTGTGATTAATTTTCACATTCTTACAGCTCCTGATCCTGGCTGCATCATGATGTGGAAGATTCAGCATTTAAATAGCATTCAGGGGTTACTATTGATCAGGGGGCTGGGAGGAGTGCATTTATTCCTCCTGGATTACTCCTTCTCCTGCTATGTAATTATTTGTTTCCACTTGTAGTGGTTTTTGTTATTTAGTGTTTAAAAGTAGTTTAATTAATCTCTTCTGTTTTTGTTGTTTTGAAAATGTGACAGACACTCAGGAGATAGATAACGGACTGATAAAGAACACTTGAGGGGACCCTGGAGTGCTCATCATTTGCTAGGTAGGGTATGTTAAACATAATACTGGTAAGATCAAGCCCTCCAGGACAAAAAATGAAAGAGGCATTTAATTGGAACACTTAGCAATCACAAAACCAAGACAGAGGTTAAATTGTTTTGAGCAAGAGAAATTAATACATTAAAGGTTACATTTCCAACTGTGAGGCTGCAGAGCCAGGCTCTTATGCAGTGTCAGAATTACATAAGGCAGAAGAAATGGCTCTGAAATGATTGTGGAATCATTAACAAAAGCCAAGGCAGAGTAAGACATTTCCCAGCAGGAGGGTGTGAAGAAGAATAAAGACATGGAGAGAGCTCATTAAGAATGAATTGCAGACCATAAACATTTGAAACCACTAAGTGTGGAGTTCTATCTGTTATCTAATGACTCAGAAATTATAAAACTAGCAATGACTTTCAGAAAAGGAGTTGACTTTGCAGGAGGTTGTTTGCCATTATGAAAAAAAGGTAATTTTTTTTTCTAGTTGGGGGAAAAAATAAAAATCCTTCATCTTTGTAAATCAGCACAATTTAAGCAACTTCAGCTATACCCCAGAGAGATTTCCTTCTGTATAATTACACATTGTCTCAGATTTAGTAACAAGGATGTTGAAATGGAGGAACTGCATAGAGGATGAAGGAAGAGACAAGTGGTTCGTTTCTTACTGTCTGACTGCAAATGATTAACCTCTTCATCTTTGAAAAGATCTAGCAAGTGCTGAGAACTCCCTAATTAGTAGGAATTTAATTTTCCTCATTTTGATTAAGGTCTAGACCAGCCTTTTCCTGATAAACAAATGATAGTCAAAGAAACAAGGGTAAATTAAATAAGCTGACCAAACTCTGTTTGGTTTATATGATGCAGCCTCAGCAGATCTACACATAGCACATAAGGTGGCCGATTATCTGGCACAAGAAGCTAATATTTTAATTAAAAATACACAAGACCCAACCATTGCACCAAGCTACCTAGGCATTCCTCCAGTCTTCCCAAACGGGAGTGTTTTCTGTGGGTTGGATTTATACTGGAGAGGTTTCCAAACTAAGCATCCTATGGGATGAATTGAGGGAGGAATACGCAAAGAAGCAAACAAACAGGTTTAAAGAGTTTCATGAAAGAAATCCCCAGGGGGGAAAAAAGCTGGAGGTTTGGAGAGAACTGTAAGGAAAATGACCACTGCAGGTTGTTAACAGGCTATGGAAAAGTTACAAAAACAGGTTAGCTTGGTCTACCATACATTCTTTTGGTTTTTAGTTCTCTGCTGATATGAAAATCTTGCACTGTCCTAAACAAAATATTTCACTATCTTTAATCATTACCTGTTTAAGATTTGGTCTACTCTGACATAAAAGGTACCTTCCCGGAAAATTTGTAATTCCTTAGCTGTTAAGATTCAAGTATACCAAGGTAAAATTGTACCAAATTACCCCTTTATTAAAAAAAAAAATAAAAAAGAGAGAGAAAGAGAAAAATTGCTGAGGAACACACATTCATCCACAAATTCATCATAAATTCATGAATGTCATGGTTTACCTATATCTGCATTTTCAGGCAAATAAAACTGGCAAGCCAGAGTGCTATCCCATTCCGGTGTGAAAATGGAGAATGACAGCCTCTGGGAGAAGGCAGGCAGGAAGGTGGGACGACTGTAGAAAGGTCAATGGCAGAATCAGCTTTCATTCAGTAGGCACAAAAATTTCTCATTTCAGGTGAATGCAGAGCTGGTTAAATGCATGCAAGGTCTATTTAATGGATCTAGCATGTAAAGTTGGCTGCTACTTTCTGACCAGCATTTATTTTGGTGGTTGAAGGACTTATGGTTCCAATTAAAAGCAGTTAGATGTCTAAATTGGAGACTATGGCTGTACAAAATATCTCTCCTTTGTTGGCTTTCACTTGTATTTTAAAAGTACACACATCCAAACAGGAATAGGAGCTACAAATAATTTAGGTGAGCTGAATTTATCTAAATTTTCTGGTTGGACAAGCTGGGCTTTTCTTTCTCCTCTGAGAGGGAAGCTGACCCACCATTGCTGGCACCTTCAACTGGAAATGGGCTCAAAGCTAGAGGTGACATTGAGGTGTCAGTCACAGCCCTGCTGTGTACTGGCCTGAATAGAATATACCCTGTCTACAGCAAGGACCTGGCCCGGGGATTTTGCTGCCAGAGAGAGTGTTCCCTGTGCCATCCCAAAGCCACTCACGTGGTGAAATGTCAGTAAATATTTTTCTGCTCCTAATACTTTGCTCCCCTTGGCAAGTACCACATCCACCTGTGTCATTAGAGAGACAGACCCTCTTGCAGTGACAGAGAAAAAAAAAGAAAAAAAAAGGCAGGGAGGAATTTTATTAGCTTAAAATAGAGGCAAATGTTGTGGGACAAGTCCAGTCCCTTCTGAAAGGAATGCTCTCCTGTTGTTTCCAGGAGACATGGCATATTAAAATCAAGAGTCCTGGATGTGACTGGGACATACTGAGGGAAGGTGTGTGAGTAAAATGGCAACAAAAGCATTCGTCCTTTCTGGCATTGTCCATCAGCATGAAATGTTTCTGCAAAAGTATTCAAAAAGCTGTGTATTGTAAGGATCTATATTAAGATCATGAAGTTCAGCTTGTCATTCAGACTTCAGAGGGGAGCTCGTTTGTGAATGGAGGAGGAAAAGGTCGGGAATTCATAAGAATGGGGGGTGGTGTGTGGGGGGGAATCCTAACGATGCTGAAATTTCTTTAATAAATAACCGGGATGGAACAGCTCCAGCAGGCAGACCAGAAGTGACAGTCAAATGTAACGTATCACTCAGGACACCATCAGGCATTTCCCTCCTGCTGCTATTTGAGGATCTCTTTATGCTGCAGGAAGAGGTTTATTGTGGTGCAGATTTGCTGCAGAGTGTGCAGCATGCTGCAATAACAGAGATATTTCCAATGGTCTTTGCTGCAATACCATGTACTGTATGTACTTAGCTGAAATCAATGGGACATGTAAATGAGAATAGGCAGAATCCCTTCTACGGCAAGGAACAAAGCATCTGTGCTATCCTAAGCAAATAAAAGGATCAGCTCGTGCAGGATACACAAAGAGCTGTGACCGCTCTGTACCATGAGGGGTCTGTTGTGAAGTTGAATAAGTGTAATTTCCTAGTGGTTTGGGCAGGGCTAGGGGAACTTAATACAAAGCAAGCAAGAATCTTTGCACACTTCTATCAGTGAATATTAGGTAAAGGCATAAAACAGAGGTTTGATGAAAACATCTGTGATAGGAAAGCAAAATCTTTAATGGGAGGAAAAAAAGAAAGGTTGCATATATATAACTTCTGAATAAACAAATTATATGTCGAGTCTAAATGATTAATTGCCCTGAAGAAATATATGGAACAGGCCAGACTGGAAGGAAAAGAAAGAACGTATTTCAGGGACAAGACAAAGCCAGACCTTAAAAGAACCACAGTTTTCAGAAATCTCTTCCTTGAAATAAATGTCCTTCTAAACATCCATATGCCCCTGACTAAACAAAATTCAAATAATAAAATAAAGCAAATCCCAGTTACTTAAGGGAGAGATGAGGGTACAGAAGAGGGAGGGAGGGAAGAAATACACCAGATAAAGAGGAAATATACAGTGTAATATTTCATATGCTGATATACCACAGTGAAACATAAACTAATCCTCATTCATATGGGAATATTCTCTCAGAATTTACTTGTGGCTTTTGTACTTTTTCTTGACTGGTTAGGTTCCAGGTCTTCTGGAAGACCTGGAAAATTTGAAAACACAAATATAGATAAGAATTAAGTGTATCAATTCACTGTTGAGTTGCCAGTTCCTTCCTCTCTCATAAAACCCCCCCACACCTTGCACATTGCATACCTTTGTGCGTGTATATAATAAAATAAATATGTTTAATGTAGTGTTACAGCTAGGGGTCATATGGATATACTTACATACATTCACACACAATACCCGTCGCTCAGTTAAGTACAAGGGGAAAAAAAAAAGATTTTCTTTTGAAGACCAAAAGTCAGACCCAAGGTAACAAAAGTAAAGTGTAATTTACCCTGTAGTTAAAAACCAAAGGAGTCTTTTTACTAGAGGGCTGCTGGTTCTATTCATGCCATTCCAGAAGAATATAAAAGAGACGCTTTGGGATTTTGAAGTAAAAATTCACAACAGTATGTCTTTACTTTTTTTTTCCCTTCAACCAAGACATCTTTTGCCGGAGTCCTTTATCTAGAGCTTTGTATACATATTTTTAATCCTATACAAAAATGATAGGATGTCAAGAAGGATCTATAATAACACCATTTTTTTTATTTCACTTCAAAGACTTGGCAATTTCTGATCCATGTGACATTCACACTCCTTCAGGGTCAAACAACATCTTGCAGCCTTCATAAAATGATTAAATATTTTAAACAGCTCCTGCTTATACCTCCATCGCCCCTCGAGACTGATACTGTTATCGTTTTTGTCAAAGCCAGTTTCCATCCGCATTTGTCATTCCTGCTTGCATTTATGAGTTATCAATCGCCACGTCAAAATGCAAAATAACTGATGTTCTCTGGGCGGGATTGGATGGTCTATCTGGGGCTTTTAATCAATGCTGATTTTTATTTTCCATACCCATACATAAATCTTTACCATTCTGGGCCACATATAATGCGTTTGTACAAAACGCAGTGACAGAAGCAGTAGTTATATTATCAAACATTATACCTCGGGGCTAACTGAGTATCAAGGGCTTTCAAAAGGGAACATTGGGAATTACTGTGCAGGAGAGATGGCTGCAGGAGAGAATATAAGGGATTGGTTGTTGCCATTTATAAATCAACATCATGCAAGCTAATCCTTCTCACTTAAATGCAGCCCAAATACTTTTCCTGATACTCTGAAACTCAGCCCTATCTATTTTTTTCAAAGCTTGCATAATGCACACGAACAATGGTTATATGCATTTTCTTATTTCTTGAACTTTTCCCTAGGGATGTATAGAGAAACTATGCTGCCGTGATGTTTTTTTCTCCCCAAGGCCTACAAGCCAGTAAATATCCTCTTTTTAATCATACCTGAATTATTAGAACTCTCTCCTCCCCCATTTTTTTTTGTCTGAGCCACTATAATAAAAGGGAATGTGTTTCATTCATTAAAAAGGTTATCTGCCTCGTTTATTCAATGGAGATTTCAGTCAGCTATAGGAATCGCTCATCCCCACTCAAAGCAGGCTCCAAGGGCCAGGGCAGGCAGAGTTTGGACTCAGGATTGTAGAAGAGCTGAGTGCTGGGCTCCCTGGGAAAAACAGGCACCACAGCAAGAGAGCAAAGGTGAGGGGAAATATTCTGCCTCCTTTGTAGGGATATCTGTGTGTGCTGCATGATGCAGGTCCTTGCCAATTGGAATTCCTTTCTACCTGGAAAGTTGTCCATATTGCTAACGACAATAATATTTTTACCAGTGTTGAACTAAACTGTCTGGGACTCCCCTGGATGAGACACACTTTCAGGTTCAGGGGGGAAAAGTTGCAGGGAGTAATTGTGCCTGTGAAGTTCTTCCTTCCTGCTTTCAGTGCTGGTAAAGCTGAACTGAAACCTTGATAACACCTGTGAGATAAGGGGCTGTAAGTGGTGAGCAGTCTCTTTTCCTCATCTTTTGTAACTAAGCTTTCTGCCATGGGACCAAAACCTTTTTATCAAGTTTTCAGCAAAACATTTTTCTGAATAATCCACATCTATTATAGGGTTTTCCCTGTTGTGTACATAGGCCTAAAGAAAACATGTTTATAAGCCTTTTTCACTGAACTGCTAAAGGACATTCACTCTGGGCATCTTCTGCAGGAAGGTTACCAAAAATTCTCTCTATTACAGACTAATACATTTTATTCTTCATTAACTAGGACAAACAGGAGAGTCTTTGGATTGCAGCCCTACTATCTCAGGGGTCACCCTATTTTATGTTTGTGACAAACTACAGAGTTTACACTATGGCAAAGTATTCTTGATCATATATTCCTGCTCTGTGTCAGGGTCAAAGTGCCAAGTATAATGCAAAAATTAGGTTAAGAGGACTAGAAGAAAGGTCTCTGACAACGCTTTGGGAGCCCAGCATTACCAACTACCATTTTTCTAATGGCTGTAAAAGTTTTCCAGGAAAAAAAAAAATGTAGACAATAGTGTACCATATTGAAGCATATGAGGCACCATAGGCCAAAGTTTATTCTGTTTATTTTTTCTGAATGCCTATGCCAAACCTATGAAGTACCTATATGCAAATCCCAGCTGCAAAGTGTTCTAATTGCCCTCATTCTGCTCGTCAAGTATGGGTGAAATATTTTTATCACCCTTAAACCTGAGCTATCTTCAGAGCAGATGCAAACTCACTTCTCTACCCCCTGATTCTGGAATTGGAAGACACTGTGTTGGGTGAGGAGAGAACTCCCATCATCTCTGGGAGCCACATTGGAAATGCTGAACTGAAAAGATAACAACAACCAAAAACCTCGTACCTGCAAATGGGTCTATAGGCACAAGCATCTCTCTGAGGGGTTGGAGAGACAAAAGCTAAAATGAAGACAAAATTGTGGTTTGAAGACTGATAGTTTATATAGCTATGTGTTGTACAATAATTAATTACACATGGTGTTTTAATTAAGAGAGGAGAGGTTATCTTTTCTATAAGCTTGAAGAGGAACCCTTACTGTTACCATACTTCAATCTTAATCAAATTCCCTGTGGTAATGACACCAAAGCATTCACTACCTCAATCAAGTCATTTTAGACCCTCATACAGCAAAGTGTTAGAATGCTACCCTACCTGCCTTGAAGGGTGAACAAATAGCCCTCCTACAGCACCAATTCATTTTTTACCTCATACCAGTTAGTTTGAAGCTGACTTCAGACATGAGAATGCTCTTACTGGTGTAATTGAAGGGAGTTTTGGTCATTACATGCTTTTCCAAAGCAGGACCCAAAGACCTGCATCCTTGATGAGAGTGTGGAAAGGCTTGTGTAAAACTTAATGAGGTCCAGTGTGGAAGAAGTAGCCTTGCTGATCTGGTGATGTTCATAGGGCAAGTGTTAGGCAAGCCTCTTATCTTCATATCTGTCTATAGGAAAGGTTCAGATTAGATATAAGAAAAAAAAATCACTGAAAGAATGGTCAGGCCTTGGAATAATTTGATCAGGGATTTGGTGGAGTCACCATCCCTGGAAGTGTTAAGAGCTGTCTGGCTGTGGCACCTGGGGATATGTTTTAGGGGTGATTATGGCGGCGCTGGGTTGATGGCTTGACAAGATCATCTTGAAGGTATCTTCCAACATTTATGATTCTCTGATTCTATACCTGAGTGTACAGGCAGTTTTCTGTATGACACCCAGGAGATCTGGAGCCCAAACAAGTTTTGTGATGATGGCTGTCCTTGGTAAACCCTCTGTCTGGTGGGTCTGCAGCTACTACAATTTTCTGCATCTGCGCTGGATCAAGGTCCCCTCCCAAGGTTGTTGGTCAGCCAAGAGCTAGAAGATAGAATTTCAGGTCTGGGCTTTCCTTTGCATGGCAACAACACAGCTCTGCTAGATCACCAGGACTGTCATGTCAGCAGAAATCTCTGCTCTTGCAGATGGTGAGAAGTGAGGCACCATGCCTAGAGCATGTCCAGTGGTGTATCTGAAATTGTTCTAGAGGTGAAAGGGAATCCGGGAGATAGTCCTTCCCCCAGGAATTTGTGTGGAGGGCTTTAGTTTTGGACTGGTCGTGAGATCTCAACTTGATGGCCACCTTTACCCATTATATGGCCTTGTTTGTCTCATCCAGCTTCTTTCCTGCTCTGTGTTCTAAGAGACTGAGAGGAAATTCAAAAAAAACCACATTTACTACTCAAATCTAGTGCCTCAAAAATTTTTGATTAGGAAACTGACCCATTCAGCCTTGCTGGAGTCAATGGGGTAATTTTTATTGCATAAACAATTTGGTGTGAATAAAAATACATGAATAAAACCTCTATTTTGCTTGGATTCTTGGTGATGAGTCTTGTTTGACCTGAGCAGCCAGCCCTTATTTTTAATTCACGTTTAGACTCTGCAGATGTAGTTAAATTCTCTTGGTTCTCCTGTTTCTGCTGATGGTTGGGATCATCAATATTTTGGATCTCATTTGGTTTGTAATGTATTTTATCTGGCAGCTATGTCTCCTGCACTCTTCTCTGGCTTGCCTGGATGAGTGGGTGGTTCTCTGACTCCTGGGATACATTGATTTTTTTTTTTTAACTTCTCCTTTTGGCTTCCTATCCTCTACAGTGGAAGTCACATAAAATTCACTTTAAATAGCTTCTCTCAGTTTTGGCCTTCAAAAAAGATGGATTGTTCTGAATAGTTTCAGTAATAAAGTGCATTTTCTTCCCCATAGGATTCTGAGTAGCAAATTTCCATGTGTGTCAGAGACCAGCAATGTTGCTAGGCTTCTGGGACCCTTTGGAAAATAAAGGCAAAGATCTCACTAATCACCTTTATATCTGTCTGTGGAACTTGCTTTTGAGTCACTAATCAACAGATGTTACATAATGCTTAGAGTTTGCTGTTATAACAGTTAAAAGTAGCGTCCAGCAGAAAAACAATGTCACTCTTCCCCCCTCTCTCTCCCTTTGCCAGATTCATCTACCTCAGTGGGAGCTATACCTTAGAGTTTTACATGTGGAGTCAACTTTTTTGTTTTTTTTTTTTTTTTTTTACAAATATATGGTTTGTGGGTGCTGAAAGCATGAAGGGTTAAATGAAAGATCTTGTCTTTCATTATCATTGCTCAAATTAAATCTGAACCTAAATTTTCCAGGATTTGTCAGACCATCCACCTTGAGGAAAATATGCCAGCACCCCTGAATTTGCATGGTTCCTACAGGACAAAAATAAATTGACCTTCAGACATGTTCTTTGCTGTGTAAAGTCAGAATTTTCTTCCCCACCTTGGCCACTCCTAAAATGTCTGTCAAAACCTACAGGAAGTCTTTTCAGAAGGAACTGAGATTCACAAAATATGTTTTGCTCATGCTTCTGACTTAAATAGTAATAAAAATGCTCTATCCTAAGTCTTTGAGGCACAGGAAATTTATAAGCAGAATGAGAGAGAGGTTTACTGCTTTAAAATTAAGTAAGGAGTCCCATTGCTAGATTATCAGCAATTTTCAATTTTTCTAAAATATGTAAAATGACAAGTTTTTTCTTTACCAAAGAAAATGATCCATCTTGGATCATTTAGCAGTGGCTATAAATATAGGCATGCTATCAGTATCTACTCTGAATAGCTGTTCTTGTTAGAGGACACAGCTGAGTTTTCTGGTCCCACTCGCTCCTACAGTTTAGCTCTTGTGGTATAAAAACCTCACAGATTTTAAGGCCCACTCTTTAAAGGCCAACCCTCTGCCTCCACCCAGCACCCTCCATCCTGCCCAATGCATGCTTGTAGATTAGGGTGGGGGATGCTCACTGTGTTTCACCACTGCTTCTCTGGGAGAGAAACATGGGAGACACTCCAGGGTTTCATTCCTCTGTGCCATACCTGTCCAAACTGCGCCGTGTCCCCCATGCTGTCTCACAGGCACAGCTCTGCTGGTTGCAGGGTTCTTGACTTTGTCAAGTTCATGAAGAAAATCAGTAAACTTCACATGTCTTACCCATCTGGGAAGAAAAACAGTCTCCAGAGACTACACCATGGCCAGAATAATGGTTCTGTATTCAGCCTTTTGGGATTTCTAAGTTCCATAATGAGGCAAAGGACAATTACACAGCCTCAGCAGCCAAGGCAGGTCTCATGAATCCTTCTGCTATGTGACTGAAAGAAGAGGCATGAATAAGCCACTGACTCTACACTACATGAGTCTTAGTGGGATAGGGAAAGTGAAGGCTGGTACTGACTTGGTTCTCTGAAGAAGTTTCAGCTTAATTGCTTTATTCATTTAAATTTAAAATATCAAATGCTTACAAAATAAAACCAGAAGTATCTGGTCTATACCAGAATGTGAAAGATACTTTCTGGATTGAGGGATGTAACTCTAAATTGTGGGGTGGATTTACTTTTGTCTTTCCTTTTAATTATTACATAGTTTCCCCCCACAAATCATTCATTTAGCCTAAAAATAGCTTCATTTGCTATTAAAATAAGAGAGTTGTAAGTTGTTTGATTCAAATAAATTAAAAGCCTATGATTTCCCTGAAATTAATCCATATAAGTAAGACTAGAATTAAAGTAAAATTCAGGTCCCTAGGAAAAATTCTTTTCTTTTCAGTGGGGTCCTAACAGCATATTTAGATGCATGTCCTTCAGTGAGATGAAATGTCATAGCATTGTTAATTTTTGTTGATCTAAAGAAATCATCATTTAATGTTCAGATCCAGAGTGTCTGAAACCAAACTAGCATAAGGCAGGTCTGAGCGCTGGAGAGCTATAATATGGGTGATCATTTTGAAAACACATCGTTTGCAGGAAAAAGAGTTGCCAACATCACATTCCTGGGAAGAATTTACTGTGGAAATATTGGCAACATGTAATATGTAACAATTACAGTTAATTTTACTTGAGACTGTCAGAAGCGGTACCTGGAAAATCACAAGGACCTTAGCAATGTTTAAGAGAAGAAATACATTGCTCTTAAAAACCAAGGACCAAACATCTTAAAACTTTAAATATGAAAAATGGTGAGCATAAAAAAGCAATATGGGAGAACTGCAGAGAGGAGGAAGAGACTGTGGAAGCGGTGTCTGTGGACAGAAGGACTAAGGTAAGGTGAAATAAGCCTGATAAATGTGGCAGTGTCAATAGCAAGTAAACAGAAGATAGCCTGGTATGTCTATATATGTGTATATGTTGGAGGATATTAAAAAGATCCAAGTGAATGCAGAAGCTTGGTAAATCCAGTAACTTTTGGTCACATACTTTACAGCTTTGAGTCTGAACTACACGCAGATCCTGTTAGAGACCACTGAGAGTCTGACTACCAGGAAATACTGATGGGTTTGTTTCATGGTTCTAGGGGCATCTCTAAATGGCACGTAGTCAACAAGAAAAAAACATCAGTTTCTGCACAGTTTGTGTTCTTAGACTTCCTTTTTGAACATATACACTTTTTCTTTGCCTTCAGAAAGAACATGACCAAGTCCAACCCAAAGTTTGTCCACAACACAGCAGACAGAAACATTTTTTTTTTTTTTTTCTGAAATGAGGGAAGAGGTAAGTATGATTTTTAACCTTATTATAATTAGGGGAGTTTGGTGTCTCTGTCAAGAAACATCCCCTTCCAGCTTTAGGTGTGGGGGCAGGGGGAAGCAGCCAACTGTGTTTGGGCACCAGAGTGATAGGAGCAATGAGACATTTTAAATAAAATAAAAACCCTGTGTTATGACAAGTGACTAAAACCCACAAATGAATGCAGAAGTCTGCTATTTAATGTAGTGTATGCTGATATTTAAGCAGGTTTATATCTGTCAAACAAGCCTCTTTTCTAAGACTGGCACAGACTGTTCTGCGTTTGGTTTCCAGAATCAGCAAATTACATTGGCAGAACAAAGCTGTCATATTTGGTGGTATTTTGTTACATCCATTATCTCACTTAAGTTTAGACATCTCTTAGCAAAATCAGATCCCACTTAAAGACTGCCTTATTTTGCAACATTAAACAAAATGACAGGCTGCTTAAAAAAAAAAAGTTCATTAGCAAGCAATGAGTTGGTGGAAAAACTGCACGGCTGCTTCAGATATGAAGAATGAAAGCATGAAATGCTGTAACCTTTCCACAGCAGGCCAAGAGCATACATCAAGACTGTATTTGACTAAACAAGGGTATTAAATGACTTCAATAAACAGAATTAAATGGAATGAAAAAAATTGAGGATACTTTGGATTTGATTAAGGAGGTGTTACCTCAAGACCTGCTTGGAAAGGGGTGGCACCATGAGCCACTTATGTCTCAGTAGTAACACAAATGGGTCAGTCATAAATAGTGGTATTGGAAAGTCTTTGCCAGTCAGCAGACAGTAAGTATACAGCAAAACTGTATGTGGAGCACACCCCTGCATACCCTGCACACCCCTGTCTATGAAAAGGAAAGTTATGGCATGGTGTGTAGTGTTTCCTTTTGGTTTTATTTTTCTGAGCATGCTAGGGGTCAGTTTATCTTGAAAAGTGAAATTTGATTTTAATTCAGTCTTCAGAAGGATAAAAAGGCAGCTGCTATCCTGCAATTAGATGCTGAAGGTAATGTTGGTGAGTTGCCACACTGTGGTTTATGTATGGACCAGAGTGGTAGAGCCATTTGGTTTTTAAACAGCTTCCCATTTCCTTGTCATCTTCTTGTTTATGTCCTTGTAATAACAGACACATCCTGGTCTGGCAGTGGGGGATAAGGCACCTACCACAGAGAGGAAGTGACAAGAATCAAGAATACCTTTTTGAGCTGGAGATAAAGCAATGCAGACATCTCTCTCCTCAGCTTCATTGCAAACATCCTGGCTGTAATAAGGCAGTGGTCTGTAGAGCAGCTGAGGAAACATGGGATTCATCATGAGGGCAAAAGACATACTGAGCCCCTAGGGGAAAGTACTACCAAATTAAGGTGGTTCTGCAAGGCAAAAAATATCCCAAGCACAACCAAGGGCCTTTGCCAGGGCATATCTATGTGCAGATAAAGCCTTCCTTCCATGGCACCTAACACTGGACTCTGAGCATAGATAGATCTATTTTGGTCACTTATTCAGAGTTTTTAACTTCTCAAGATAAGGAGTCTTTGAAAAAATGTACTGGATGCTCAAAAAAGGTTAATTTCTATGTTATTCTGTTGTCTGCAACCTAAATAATACATACAGTTGAAGTGGTATTAGGGACCCATAATTACAGGGCTTGGGGGATGACCTGTCTTTTCTGGTGTTTTGAATTCACTTCAGCTGCAATAACAGAGATGAGAAAAGAACTTGCTGGCCAACACAACCATTTTACCTAAAATCACACTTTGGTGTGTACTCTGAAAAAGGGAGACTTGTGATTGCTTATGAGAATGGTAGGACTCCCTCTGTTGCCCCATTCACATGCATATAGACAGTTCGTGTCTACTGAGATGACCAGATGATCTAGAGCTGGCTAAAACAGTTAATAAAGATAATTCAAAGTTTTGGACTGAGCACATTAACAAATTCCAGCTAAAAAAACATGCTTGGGTGTGTGCATGTTTATGCACACATGTGTATTACGGGGGGCAGGAGAGAGAAGTTGCTTTTTTCAGAAAGTGAATAATGTCATCGTTGATTTAATTAGCAAATTCTAGATGTGCTGACAAAGGAAATTTTCTTGGGAGATGCACTGTGTTGTGTCAGTGGTCTAAATGAATAGGCTGAGCTGAGTTCATGGTAATAACAGATGAACAACACAACTCACCAAACCTCAAACACTGCATAAATCAATTTGCTGGGAATTAACCACTTGCTTTAAAATTAGGGGTTACTTGACAGGGTTTCAGTGATTAGGTTGTCAGGGACCTGTATTTCTAGCTGGGATTTATCTTTCATGATATAAGTACATCCCCTTACAGGCAACTGAGTGAGTAGGGGTAGCAGTCCAATGCACCAGGCTAGTTAGGCAGCACGGCTTTATTCTTTGTAAGTACTAGGAGGCATTTGGAGGTGGACAAAGGAGGGCAGAACAGCGACACTTATCAAAAAGAAAATGTGCTGGCTTTGTGAACTACTAATAATGCCCAGGATATTAGTAGGAGAACTGTGAATGAGGGGAAGCATTTCAGAATCCCTGCGCATCACATGGCCCTTCTGTGCAATAAGGAGCTTAACAGTTTGTTAAATGAGATGCCGAAAAATGTTCAATTATACAGAGAAATTAATGAAAAGCAGTAAGCCATTTGGAGGTCACTTCATCTTCTGAAAGTTGAACATTCGCGTAGTACACACAGCCAGGGCCACCATTTTTATGATTAAACTTATATTCCCATATACTTCAAACAATGGCAGATGGTAGACAGAGCAGTGAGATTAGGTACATATGGCAAAACGTGGGGGCAGGGGGGGAGGTATGGGACAGACAAAGCAAAGGATCACAGGCTCTGATGGACAAATCAGAATGTAAAAGATCAATAAAACGTTCTTAGAAATTGGCCCAGGAAATACCAGGTGTCATCTGTCAGGTCTATTTATTGCAGCATTCCTGCTTTATTTTACTTAGTGGGGAATGTCCATCCCCCTCACTCTCCTTTTAATGGTGATGTCTTTCACTGCTCAGGTACACTTATTTTCAGATGGGTTTTCTGATTATTTCTCAAATAGCTTTGCAGAATGATTATCCAAGCAGTTCCAGTATATTCCAGTTAGCATGATCTCCTTTTGGGTTGGTTCACAGCTTGAATCTCCCTTATGTCAATGGCTCCCAATTCACCTTTTCTTTTTCTTTGGATCTATCTCATGAGGAGTGCCAAAGGAAATAGCATATTTACATCCTCTATTCAATTTATGATGGAACCAGGAGTCTAAAACCAGGAATAAAATCATAGTGTCTGAAAAATAAAAACTAGCAAGCTCAAAAGCAGTTAAGGCAGGGCTTTTTCCAAAGTAGTAGGTTGCCGCTTGCTTAATATTACCAAAAATGTGGCTGTTAAATGTATGTGCCTTCTTTAGAACTCCCTTGTCTATTCTGTCATGGAGGGAAGCGTTTTTCTTCTTTAGCTTTCTCCTTCTCTTGTCCTTTCTTTCTGATCTCTGCCTTGCACCAACCATTGAGCATTTAAATGTTTATCTATGTCTTACCATTCTTTCTTCTGCTGGTGATTCTTGTCCCCTCCTCCACAACCACTTTCTCATTTTCCCTGTCCATAGCTTCAGTCTTACTGTGATGCATTTTTCATTCCCACTCCCTTCTCACGTGGTGTATGAGTTTCTGCTTTATTTAACATTTCCTGCTGCTTCTCTTTGATCACCTTTGAGAACGCAATAATTACTTCTAGGCTTTCTGGGCCCTGGATGTTGTACATGTCTTGATCTCTCACTTCTGCCCTTTCATTTGCAGTAACTCATTCTTAGCTGAGTTGTAGGCGCTCATTTGCAATCACTGGTTTACCTTCATTTGAACTCAGAGTGCTGGAGCTCTTAGACCAAGATGGCTGTGCAGGCAACATAGGCAAACCCAAAATCATCCAGGCACTCAAACACACACCTCTTCTGTGAGTTTAACCCTCCAAAATGCAACAGTGTCCTCAACGACTGCCTTTGTAGTGTTGACTCCTACCCGAATCCTATAAAATATTCCTGAAGTCCCATCTGGAGTCTGAAATTGGTGCTCTTGTGGATACCAAAGCCTGCCCAGTGTTGTTCATCTGTAATACTCCTCACAGCCCCTGTGTAAATATATCCCCCCTTGCTGAGTAGGGAGAAATCTACCAGCAGCCTGAATGAAGTAGTGGTTACTACAATGAAAGAAGTAAAATCTCCTGGTGAAGCCAGTTGGCACAATCAGGGTCATAAAATCACAACCTTTAAAATCATCCTGAGAATGGATACATTCTGTACTGCTTTCTGTCCTCGTTATGGTCTCTGTCACAAGAACAAGTTATCCCTGAATCTCAGTGTCTGAGATGCTGTCTTCTCATTTTCATCAAATAATCCCTGTTCTTGTGACAAAAGATTGTAAGTAACAGGAACAAAAATGGCCCCAAATGAAGCCATTCTCATGACAAAGACTGTAATGAGAACAGAAAATGGCACAAAATCAATTCATTCTCATGACAACCTTAAGATTGTAATGAGGACAAGAAAAACAGTCTGAAATTTATCAATTCTTGTGACAACCCTGAGACAGTAATGAAAGCAGCAAATGGTATGAAATTGGTCCACTCTCATGATAGACACTGAAACAAAACCAGAAAATAGCAACACGTTTATCCATCCTTTTGACAACCCCGTGAGTGGAACAAGAACAGAAAAGGTTAGGAAAATTAACCCATTCCTGTCACAAACAATCTGATAAGTGTAATAACCAATTGTCCTTTCCAAATGGTATAATTCAGCCATTTGAGCACTGGCTTCATACTAAACTGGAGTAGTAATTAAGTTTCAGAGTATCTTTGGACTCAGCTTACATTTGGTTTAGGTGTAAAGTAGCAGGAGTTCATAGAAACTGAAGAAGGCATGCAAGGTGGGCCCACACCCACTGGTTAGAGAAATACTGCCTCTCCAGAATGCCTTTTGCCAATGCTGGTTTGACCAGCATAATTTTATTAATTTAGTTTCTTTATGTCTCTTCCTGGAGTCCACAGACCTCAATTAGTGAAGAGAAGGGAATTTTTTATTCCCTGCTTCCATGACCCTGTGAAGCAATCATCCAAAGCCATTCCTCTGCAATCACGGATGAGATGATGACATGTGGATGACATCACACATAGTTACTTGTATGAAACATCAACAGGGGCAAGTGCACAGGGAGACAGATTTCTCCTCAAATTCCTTGAAGAAAGGGTTGGTTGCATATAAGAAATTGGGAGACAGCAAAGGAAAATGAAGAAAGGGATGTGGGTAAAGGCCTAGGGAATATGGCAATTAGTGCGTAAAAGATGATTTGGGTGAGTAAATGAGTATCCAGAAATAGTCATCAGATGAAAACCAACAAACAAACAAAAAAAAACCCAAACCAAAACAAAACACCAAAAGCCAAAAAAAACAGAACAGAAAAGAAGCTATACAGAATTAACAAGTGATTAAAAACCAGAAGTGTAAAGGCAGATGGGAATAGGAGAAAGTCACCACTGGGATGAACTCAAATATAAAAGCAGGTATGTGTGTGATGAAAGAGGAGAAAGCAGGGAGCAAGAAAAGAAAGGTGGACCGCCTATGGATTGCCAGCTTGTGCAAACAGAAGGTAAAAGACTGAGGAGGAGACTGAAGTGCTCAACTGCAAAAGGCCACCACAAGGAAAGAAGCAATGAGGACTGCAAGCTAAAAAGCAAATCCTCACTGAATACAAGAAATCTGGTTGGGGGGGATGGGGAGAGACTTAAAAAGACCTCTGTCTCTTTTGCTGTCTTTTTCCAGCAACTTCAGCTTTATTTTCTACCTCTAGTTAACTGTGAGTGCAAATGATATCATTAAGTTATCTAGCTATCTGACTGCACCCACTAGTCAGTGCTAGAAGGCTAAATCCTATCACTTGCACCCAGGGTTAATGCACTGGAGAGAATTGTGGGTGCCAAGATGATTCTTGTAGAATTGGAGGCTGAGCTGAGGCCAATATAAAAAAATATCCCAAGCGTTTAGCTGGCACTCTCACACCACTTGGATGACATCTGACCTTTGCTTCTGTGCACGTGTGTTTTTGAGCTGCCCAAGCAGAGAGGAAATAATTTTGAAGTCTCCTCATGAAAGCCAGTATCTCCCTGAGTGGACTGACTGTCCTCTGAAAAAGTGTAAATGCTTAACCTCAGTCAAGTAGGCTCAAAGGGCAACACATTGCATTGCTGGAGGAGGAACTGAGAGGGAGAAAGTGTCAGCACGTACATATGGGAACTATTCCCTGGCTTCCTCCTGGGCTTTTGCTACCTTTTGTATTCACTCTTCAGATTTACAGTCTATTGGCACCTGCCCATGCTACAGGAAGAGCTCCCAGGCAAAGGCATGGATTTCATTATGCTTCCTTTTAAAATAAATAAATAAGTAAATAAATAAAACAGATCTCCACATAAAAAGAGGTCTATCTCTTTAAAAAAAATCCTAAAAGAAATCAGTTGTGAGAGTCACTGTTGCCCCAGTGCCAGCTTTATGCCTTCGACTAATGTGCTTCTCCAGGAACAGTCTTTAAATGAGAAGTTACGGCTGCTTTTCTGATTGAAACAAACTAGTGTTGATTGCTGATCAGCCATCTGTAAAGGAGGGCATCTCAGGAAGGATATGAGCTAATGAAAAAATGGACCTGATTTGAAAGTGTGATGTGCTTCATGCCACAGGCCAGTCTGAGTGGCATGAGATTATATCAGTGCAAGTGAGAGGTAGATTGAGAATAAGTAACTTCTGTCTTAAAGATTAAATGGCAAATTTGCTATTAAATGTGAAAGACATAAAATGGAATTAACGCTTTGAGGGTGTTAGCTGTGGTTATATACACTCTGCAAATGGCACTTCCATCCTGTCACTTGCATTGTCAAACTGCACACTCTTCTCATTGCAGCTCAATTAATACTCATTCAGAAGTATCAATTAAAGAAATGAGAAATGAAGTGTTGACCCTTAACAGCCACCCACACATCACCCACTTCACAAGCACATTTTGTGTGGCATTACTTCTCCAAATGACCTTTGTAACTGATAAAATAATATTGATGAAATCATTAGGTTTCTTGGTAACCAATTGATAATTTTCTTCTGGGTTGCTTGGTGCTGATAACATTACCCTTGCTGTAACTAAGAGACAAATGCTGTCACAGAACTGAATGGGGCTCACTGGGCATTCCTACATTTTATGCCCTGAAATTCTAAAAACCCCCAGTGCACAGCTTATCACATGAAGAAACCCCAGAACGTTCAAATTGTAAAGGTAGCCATTGCAGGGTTGTTATGATTTGTCTCATTATTACATTGCCTCCAGATGTATGCTGTTCTTTTGTGACATGATAGGAAGTGACAGAAGTAAAGACTCAGTATAGATTTGGATCCAAACTGGGATGTTAAACCAAACAGCCAAAATTTGGAAGTGATTGGATTTAGATTTTTTTTTTTTTTTTTTGCCTGGGACTGAGGCCAAAATACAAACTTTTCAGTCATATCTCATTAATTTTGAAGCACCCCAAAATCTAACCCCCAAAGTTTTGGAGTCAAATGCACCTCCAAATGTGTCTACTGAGGTACAGATGAACTTAAAAGGTTGAGTGAGGCATTTGATTGTATTTCTGAGTTCTCTTTCTACCCCTAGTTAATTTTCTTTCTTTTTCTTTTGCCAACTGATTCAACCTATTCTTGAAATTCCAGCTCATTCAAATCTCTGGGATAGCTGTGGATGGAGATTACTTTTGCTATACAACTCCCTTGCATAGCTAGATCTTTAGTCATTTGATTCTTTTTTTAATTTCCTTGAATGCTTTTGATTGTGTGGGTGTTGCTGTACATGCCAGTATGCTTTGTGTCAGTTCTTTTCACTGCTTTGCCATTTATGCTTCGTACCAATTCCTTTCACTGTTGTGTGACATTAAATATTTTCTTGCAGGTTTTAAACTCATCAAGCACATTGTTGGGCTGTTTTATTGTTGTTGTTTCATGGGGTTTTTTTTATTCTTTTATTTTTTAAATTTAGTACACATCACTTGAGAAGACTGTAATCCTAGTTTGATCCTACCTCAGATGTAGGAAGGCCCCTTTCTGTGACCTTTGCACTGCTCACAGCCATTCAATTTTGCTGGAAGATGGCTTGCTAAATCTCCAGTCAAGCCAAAATTAAATGGCCAATGTATATATGCTGCATTTTATCATTATTATTCATATCACCACCAAGGCAGACTGCCATAGCTTGCAAACAATAGTGCTTGTAAGTCAAGATTTTCAAAGCTGCTTTAGGGATTCAGTTACCCCACTGCCATGAAGTTAAGTGAGGCTGTTTTGAGATTCTCAATCTACCCCAAGGAGTGCATGAGAAGAACTTTATGCATGTAACACATGCTTTCCAATGCAGACACCTTGTGGAAGGGCCCTGCAAAGCGTCAGGCAGATGAAAATGGAAGGGTTCAACAATGTCCTGTCAAAAGAAATCATACATTTTGCAGGCTGAATTTTCAAATTGCTTATTTTGGTAACACTCACTATTTTGGTCCAACCCATCTGGAGTGGAGACCTATAGATTGCAATGGCTTAAGTTAATGTTGCTAAGCATGGTCTGTAGGAAGACTCTCCTGCCAGTTGTTTGGGCCCCATCAAGTCTAAACTGTTTATGCAGTGATTTCCATCCTGAGAACTGGCTTTATTCCATCATGGGTGCAATGAAGGAACAAAAAATGAGAAGAAACTAACAAAGGTAAACCAAAGAATTTGGAATTGGGCAAAAAATATAAATAAGCCAAAGAACAATGACATATGCATTACACTGTGGCTGAGAGCTCAAAAGAAGAATGTCACAAAATGCCAGGCACTATGTCTGCACCTTAATCATCACCCTAGTTCCTAATCTGCATAGCACTGTCTCTATGATGTCATTACTTTTCATATTAGGACCCATGTCTGGTTTGCTGCAAAGGACATGATGTGCTCTGGTGATGTATCTGAGCAATGTGGTGACTGTGGGCGGACATCCTCATTGCTTGTGTTGTGGGAATGAATAAATGTCTCGTGCCTGGAATAAGGAATGCGGGAGAAGAAAACAGTTGTCTGTAGAGCTCTGTCAAAGGCGAGCGTCGTGCAGAACTGGATGTCCAGAGGCGTCATGTCCAGACATTTCATCTGTTGACAGGAAAGTTACTTCCATGGGAAGCCTGAATTTTTGGGGTCAGAGATCTGGTTGTTAGAGCTGCAGATTTCCCACAAACATGTGTGAGGTAGAGATGATCTCTGCTCTAAACAGAGAAAGTATTTTGAACGTGCCAAACACTCAAAATCAGACAGTAATTTTTTGAGTTGGGAATCCCAAATTAAGTAACACATTTGAGAATGTTTGTATCAGTCTCTGCCTCAGTTTCTATGCATGTAAACCAGAGACAATGATTTCCCATTTCTTCAAAGTAGTATCATGAAGGTATAATCTTAAATACTGCAAAAAATATAAACAACTGTTATGATGTCCCCACAAGAAGAAGGGGAGAGTAAAACAATAGGTTCGCTTCTAATGCAGAGCTGGACATTGCAAGAAGCCACATGCTGGATGAAGCTAAAATATAATACTGAAAAATGGCCCAGTTTCATAAGTCTTGTTTTCTATAGACAAGGAAGAAAATGAAGAAAAATAAGACATAGTAATGTAATTAAGGACTGTGCTATGTCATATAGGCAGGAATAAGCCAAATAAAAGTTTGTTAGTTACCTTAATACTGATTCCTTATATTTTGCCCTTTTTCTGGTGAACTTTATCATTTTTTGATGTGTTTTTAATTTTTTTAAATACATGATTACAGATACTTGCAGGTATACCTAGATACTCATACCTAATATATAATGAGATTTGTATTTACTTACGTATGTTTTTGTAGGTGCTTTTTGAATTGAAGGGAAACTTTTCCATCTGGTGGCCAGAATAACCTGTTGGATTTATCATCTTACTTACACTGTGTGTGTAATGACACAGGGGCAAAATTTAGAGGTACTGATCAGAAGAAAATGATATCTGTAGAGGATGAAAATGAAAAAAAATATTCTTTGATAATTTAAAAAAATCTTTCTGAGCCATATTTTTTTTGTTCCTGGAGGTACCATTGTAGGGCTCTGCATAACCACTGGTATTGGTTATTACTGGGATGAAGCAAAGAAAGTTAGGCTGACAGATAGATGTAGCTGCATTACAGACATTTTCCATAGTCACCCCTCTGAGGATGAAAGCACAAAAGAATGTGAAGGTGAAACTTAAAATGTGTATGGATGTTCCTTTTATCTAGGAAAGGACAACTAACAAAGCAGCTGGAGCACGGTATTTTCTTTGCAGGCGCTCCATCAGGTTTATAATGACACATCTTGGAATAGGAGAGTCACAGTGGACTCCCTTGCTTAACTATCATCATCACTTATCATTTGCAAAATGGAAAGCTTTCTGATCCTGTGTCGGTGTGCGTGACTCACCCTCAGTGACTGACGGAGAACAGGCGTTCTCTAAAGCAGTTTCAGCTCCTACTTGAGCCCCTGTGCACCACGTGGCACAGGAACATGAAATAAAGCAGCAAGCTGTGTGATTCCCTTTGCCCCAAGCCTCACCCTCACTCGGTTTTGCAGCCAGAACCACACTGCAAGCTACTGTTCTGGAAGATCAGGAATTCCAGAATTATCCAGTAACGTTAATTGATGGACATATTACTCCAACCACATCTCTCTTTGGTTTTGGATTACTTCCAAACATGAACCACAAATGGATCATTTCCAGCATAAAGTTGGGTCTACTTGCATCATGGAGGGGGATAGCACTCTCATGAGACCTTGCACTTTTTGGACTGTATGACTGTCTGAGGAGATGATGAAAAAATTGATTATACAGACTGTCCAATTTACACATCAAACTGGGTTTAGGTGTTGGAAGGCTTATTCAGTCTGAGACACCTACCTCTGATATCTTCTGCTCACCATAAAAGTGCTAGGTGAAAACTATTTCCAGAACAAAGGGTCATGAATAAATGGATGGGTTTTGGGAATACACAAGTGAAATTGTCTTACTGGTAGAGTATTTGAAATTTGGACTGATTGCAACAGGTGGCGTGAAACTCAAGATCTGCAGGGAGAAGACATACAGATTTAGCAAAGAAGGATTTATCTCTTCTGTGTAAGGGATGAGCTCTTTATATTTACCATATTAAGAAAGGGTTGTCCTCATATCTTACCCATATTACGTAAGTAGGTTTTGTGGATAATAGGGTGGATACTCAGCCCTTTTACTCTCTAGTTACTTACTCCCTAGTTATCAACTCAAATGCTTAATGAGACACTGTTAAATGGCTAAAACTACTGGACTAACAGGGGGACATCTTCCTAACCCTTTAGGAGCAGGTGGCCTGGACTGAAGTATGAGAAATTTGTATACCACTGGCTGTTTGAGAAAGCTTTTCCCTTCTGATTCATGCACATTCACAAGATGTTTGCACCTAGATAAGCTCACTAGCACTCCCTGAATTCTACAGGTCTGTCAGTGAAAGCAGGTGTCAGGGTGGGCTGAGAACTCCAAAGAAAAGAAAAAAAGATAAATCAGTAAAATAATTACTGGGATAAAATTTTGAATTCTCTTGGCTGCATTTGCACTCTTGTTCACTCCCCATGAATATCATAATGAATGAATTGGTTAATAAGTTTTCTTGTGGAAATAGCATTTTTAAATGGAGAACAGCCATATCTGCCAAAAGCACATATAAAACTAGTAAATGGGAGTACCCTAACCAGAAAAGCACCTATCGGCCAACCTGGAGCAGAAATATGAGGTCATGTGATATGTTTGTTCAGAAAAAACTACCCCAGGCAGCTACAAACTGGTGGTGAAGAAGCTGCAGAACAAGAAATATTTGTATAAATTATTCATTGTGGATCATTTCAAATAATGAGCAAATCTGAGAAAATAATGACCCATTCACACACAATCCGCATGGAGAAAAAGGCAGCTAAAATTGATAAAATTCTTTGTTACAAATTATTTCCTCTGCACTGGGTGTTGGCATAACAGACTCTGAAGCCTGACAGTGCCGAAATAATTAAAATATTAAAATGGCTCAATTTTAATCTTTGATCACATATCTAGATCACGTTGCAGAAATGTCATGTTTACTCATGACTCATAATGAAGAAATGCAGAAATGTCATTATTAGAAACCCTGTTTTTACTGCATCACGTATCAAAATTTGCAGGCAGACCATTACATTTCCTTCTTCATTTTGCAAGCATTTGTTTCCCAGAGGAGCTGAGGCCCACATTCTCAAAACCAGAGGACCTCCTTATACAGGAAATCTGAGCTACCAGATGGCTTTCCCTTTCCTGCCACCCACCACCCAATATTTGGGATCGCTCCAAAGTCTCTGCCAGATTCCTACTTCTCCCCTCTTGCTCTAGAAGGCTGGCTCCCAATTTTATTGCACCCAGAAACTATTTATGATCAGTTTTGTAGCATAGATTGAGAAAGACGTGATGAAAAACTTACCACATTGCACTAGTCTTCTGTCCGTAATGAGAAAAAATTTCCTTCTTCAGCCCAGTTTGACTGCCTTGAGGAATAGGGTAAGTGCAGCCAGTTCAACACAAGTGGGACCAAGGGCCTGCTGCAATTCCTGCACTGGTAGTGGTGAGATCACTTTCCATTTCGAGCAGTATGTCTGAGATCAGCATAGTTAAGAAGTCAAAATGAAATGGGCCATGACAATTTGTCCTGAGCCCCAAAAGAGCAGCCCCTAAGGAAGAGACATTATCTGCTCTGCTCAAAGTCCTACTGGTCCTCAGGGTGTCTTGATATTCAGCAAGTCTAGTGGAGTTCAGGAAGATCTAAATGAAACCATGATAACAGGAACAAAGAGGAGAAAAAAAAAAGTAACTAAAATTAGGCATGCTCAGGAGAAAGGAAGCAGCAGGTGTTTGCAAACCAGCACATCTGTTCAGAAAATGTTCCTTTAAATCCAGATTATATATATATATATATATATATATATATATATATATATTGAAGCCTGAAGTCTCTGAGTAATTAAAGACTTCTACTGCATTTCTTTCAGGAAAAAGCTAAAATAGACCAAGCTGAAAAATATTTATTTTTAATATGAAATTCTTCCTTGTGTTTTCCATTTCACAACTGGATTTCTGCATGAAGTGCTTCACAGTTTGGGATCATTCAGAGTGGCAAGCTGAAAAGCAGGAATGTGCAATAGGCCTGTAAGCACTGGGTATATCTTACCGAAATACCACAAGCTTAGTCACTCTGCTCTTATGGATTTTTGGTTTTGGATTCTTTTAATGAAGTTGACCAAGGGGCCACTCAATGAAGAAGCACCTTGTACTTCCATTGGGTTCTTGAGGTAGACCTAGATTTGTTATTATTGTTATTTACAGGAACCCTGGCTAGGCCACCACAGGACAATGAAAACTTCGCATTTCCATTACAGTTGGCAAAAGGAAGCTCTTTCTCATAATAATTCACATTAGTGCCCTGGCTGAAAACTTAATTTTTTTGGCCTTTTATAGTCTGGCAAAACATCAAGTTTTTCTACTTTTGGTTTCTGCAAGAAATTATCCTCACAGTTCCATTCAATGACAATTTGTGTCTTCTTACCAGAAAACTAGATCTGTGTCACTTGTACAAAGGTCAGTGAATTCCAGCTCTAAAACATCTCTAGGAATATAAGTCTGGCAGGGTAGAAGGTATTATACCAGATCCCATTCCATTCCATTTCATTACCTCGGTTTATTCAAGGACTGATGCCATGTAAACAGTAAAACTAGTTTAGCTTTTCACAAGCTCACTTTTCTTTATTGCTTTTTTCCTTGGTTTAAACCAGTGACCCGTTGCTCATAGGACCTGTACAACATACCAACACATCCGATGCTCTGCTGGCATACTTGATGCAGTATATAACACTCTGAAGAGAAAAGCTCTGCAGTAATCCTTGCTATCTGCTGCATAGCATGAAGGCTCCCCATGTGTCCACTCATCTAGAGATGCAGGAAGAGGAGGTGGAATGCTGAATATGGTTTTCAGATTAAATACTGTAAAATGTTTTCAACAGCCCCTGATTCTGTTTAAACAGCATATTTACTATTAGGCTTTCATTACCATTAGAGGAGCTTTTTGAAGTAGCTGGTTTCATGAACACATTGATTCTCTGCTACTACTGACCCTGCCTGGTAACACTTTCGTTTAAATGTCCATTACTATTTACATTAACTAATGGTTAATTACAATGGAATTCCTGAGGAAGTGCATAAGACAAGCCATAAGAACACCAAATGAGTGCATTAATGATTGGTGCTATCACAGTGAATACCAAATGATTTCATAATGACTGGGGAGGCAATATATAATGGAAAGAGTTGTTCCCTATTTGATATACTCACCATAGAACTCGGACTCGTTCTTGGACACCATTCAGAAACTGCAACATAGCCTGGAGGCCTTTTTCAGTCCGGCAAGGAGCTTCAACTGAAGCTCACTCCACACCCTTGCAGAGCAAGACATGTGGTTGAATTTATTCTTTTATTGCTCATTGTTATGAGTTGCTGCTATGGCCCAAAGGGCAATAGCTCATACTCAATGTTGGAGAGAATCTGAGTTTCAGAATGTCACTTGGCCACTGCATTTGAGTCAATATTCAACCTAGAATACAAGAGGAAATACTTTTACCAGAAGGGACTTAAAAAATGTGTTTCTGGGCTCAGGTCTCTTATTAATGCTAGTTACCACAGCCTTCCTACTCTTGTCTGGGGTGAGTTTTTGTAGGACATTGATCACCATAGTATCAGAGGAGCAGGGTGACAAACTCATGTATAATATCTGTGATGTGTTTCTTCTCTTCTTTAGGGGACTTTGTCCTTGCCAACTCACCGCAAAATGAGCACCAGTTCTGGGAAGCAGGACAGATCTTCAGGGAGGTGTGTACCTGTGTTAACAAACAATGGGGGCATATAAAATTTGTTGACATTTGATGCTGTAGAACATGTCCATAGCGTGCTAAAGCCAAGATTTTTCTTTTAAATTATGTAGAAGGTTTGTTTAGTTCTGGGAAAAAAGTTTCCATTCAACCTGATAGAAATAGAAGTTTAGATTTCTTCTGTCTAACTATCCAAGTAAAACTTCAACTTCTATTCCAGAGTACTTGGAAGAATAAAGAGAGCAGGTGAAAGGCCCAATCTACAGCCCTCTGCAGTCATTTAGAGTCTGTTTTTTGGATGGAACTCTATGTGAAGGACAAAGTGCAGCACAGTGAAACCAGGAATTCATTGTTTTAGGAGAAAGGCCAAACACTAGTAGGCACTGATAAGTGAAGGGGCCCATAGCAGAGTGGTGAGTGTCCCTGGCACTGAATATCTTGGCGGCAAAGACTATACATTTGCCAGTTTTGCATTCAAAGAGTGGATTGACAAAATAATGTGATGGGTCTCTTCCCTCTTTAATTTCTGTGATTTAAGAGGAGGAGCCCGTGTTTAGGAACCAGTGGGCTCCAGCTCCACAGGAACAAAAGCATTAAATGCAATGTTTCTGATAGCTACAAATTACCCCATGACTACTGTAGTGCCTGGGACTTTCTGGCGACCCACCGTGAGAGCTAATGAAGATGCCCTTTTATAAAGCGCAGGATTCCTGGCAGTTATTTTTAATGGGTCATGCTGTGTTCGAAAATCATGCCTGCAAGATTCCCTGGAGTGGCAGTTGGGATGATATTACTTTCAATGAATCACAGCAGCCACCATAAGGGCAGGGCAGTATCTATGGCAGCAGAACCGAGCAATGGCGCAGCATCAAATGAACGGCTCAGCTGGTGACATCTGGCCCCTCTGATCATAACAAATCTGTAGTGTGCAGTACTCCAAAGAGTCCATCCTTCAAGATGATATGTTAAAATTGGGTGTCTTTTTCTCTTTGTCTTGGGTGACTATGCAGGCAGGCATGAGAGATCCTATTAAAAAATGTGGGAAGCAGCGGACAGAAGTTGGGCTCCTAGGTTCATCTTTCCACAGTAAACAATAACTTTACACCTAATAACTGAATTTGGTTATGGAAGAAAGATCTTATCTTTGAGAGATGCTCAAAGTAGGCAAAAAGATTCTGCTGTGGGCATGAAGACCTTTG
Source organism: Cinclus cinclus (assembly GCF_963662255.1). Taxonomy (NCBI): domain Eukaryota; kingdom Metazoa; phylum Chordata; class Aves; order Passeriformes; family Cinclidae; genus Cinclus; species Cinclus cinclus. The sequence continues at coordinate 93,935,749 of NC_085046.1, read as the reverse complement.
AGAAGTGTAGGTAGGTACCAAACAGGGTTTTTGTACCTTTTGGCTTTCTCTCCCAAGGCTGGGTGGCATCCTGGAAAGAAAAATACCTTAATGTTGGGCATTGCTTTCCAAACATGAAATATCATTACTAATATCCTGTCTCATTGGCCACTTCATTGTATCAGGGGATGTTTTTCACATGCTTGCAAAGTGCCTCCCATGAGAGAGAATTTTCTTAGTGATACTTGGACATTGTGAAGGCAAGAGGTGGAACAATCTGTGACAAATAATGAGAGTGAAATGCCAGCCTTTGAAAGGGCTTTGCTTTCCCTACACCGAGAGCTTTAAAAAGCCATCTGCTTGCTTGAAATGGCTGCAACACATGGTGCTCTTCCCCAGTCCAATATGTGCTGCAAATTGTAGGCACATGGATCCAGTCAAGGACACAGTGTCTGCCTTAACTTTGGATTTCCTTGCTGTTGTCAGTAGGAATCTCATCCTTAAACTTAGCTCTTGTGTGTGTTAATTATTTCCTTCCCATGACCAGCTAGCAGAGTGCTTCAGCACCTTAAGTTGCTCAATTTGATCTTTGTGCTCAGGAACAAGGTAATTAAGCAAGCTACAATTTACGGAAATGTATTTGCCTTGACTTGTTGCAAGTCTTCAGACAGCGCTCCATCCTAAATCATTTGATAATGTAAGATGCTCTGTGCAGTTCCCCCACTTGACTGAGGGTTAGTTCAACAGGTCACAGAATCAGTAATTGATTCTCAGTGTGTCTCTGTTGGTTTTATTACAATAATGAGGACCATCTTTTTTCATCTCTGCTAATACGTTACCAAAACCATCAGCTTCTCGGTTTGGTGTCAGTATGACTTTGACAGGTTGTTAGCAACTATGTGATGTACAGAACATCACAGAGATCTCTCAAACTGTGTTGCTGTGTGCCTTAGAGAGCCTTAGGTGGTCACAAAAAAAGTGAAATAATTTCAGAGAAAAAGTTATAGCAAAAATTGAAAATATTCCAACAGTTTTGATATCCTAATGAAGAAGTTCTTTATGTCAGATTGTATTCTTGATCACTGAAGAATATTCTGTGTCACAGGAATTGGTGACATTGCAAAGCAGCTACACTGAACTTACCAGAGATTAAAAACTTGAGAAACTTGAGGAAAACAACTAAACAACTTTCTTCATCTCCTAAGGTGTTGTTTTTTTGGTTTTTTTTTTGGTTTATTTTTTTTTTGGTAGGACATACTAGTTAAGGCATATGGATATTAAAAGGCTTGTGGGCTTTCCAGAATGAAAACAGCAAATGATTAAAGAGATGAAAGTAGACAGGCAGCTCTACAGATTGCCACTACTCCTTAACTCACCTATTTGTCTGCAACACCCTCAAATTTAGGGATTAAAACAGAGTAAAAAAAGGGCACAAAAATCTACCCCCCCAGTCCATATAAAACTGCATCATCAACATTCAGTCTGGGTTTATGTGACCTACAGCTTTTAGTTTTGGATTCTTAAGTTATGTTCATGCTTTTAAGCTGCTTCAAGATGAAGTTTGCATAATGTGGATAATACAAGGAAAAGAAGTTTAAACAACTCCTGGAGTAACATTGCTGAGAGGTCTGTTTGCAAAACCAAGAGAAAGCAAGACACTGTAACTTGAAAACAATGAAGCACAATGCTTACGTCTTTATACACTAAAACAGTTTTTATGTACATGCTACTAATGAAATGGATTCAACAATGTAGTACTTTTATGGTCCATTTTATGACTAGGTAATTATAGATTTTACCTAGTCTAAATTAATTGCCATTTTACTGTTCTTTGGTTTAAAGGAAAAAAAAAAGGTATTTACTAGTATGCTGAGGAAGATTCTCAGCACAATCTCAAACCTTTTATCAGCAAGGGGAATCATGTGTAAAAAAACCTCATTCTTCCTTCCTGCAGGAAAATTTTAGCTACTTTCTGGGGACATTTCTTTCACAAAGCCACTCTTGGCTTTCCTGCCACGCACTAGCCTTTGGAACCCAAGTGATTATCTTGGTTGTGCTCCCCACATCCTGCTCAGAGGCAAAGAATGTTAGTGAGACTTTTGGGGTCTCACAGAGGCAGCAGCAGACAGAGTCAGCTATTTGCAGACAGACAGTGATCCTCAGGTGTGGTTGTGGTCCCAAATTCAGCAGCACACACACATTGACTCTTACACTCAATAAGAATTCTGTGATGTATAATTAAGTCTGTATTTATCTGTTGAACTTTCTAGCTGGTTCAAGTACCAATGGCGTGAAGGAGGAAAATATTTTCCTGAAAAGTATGAATAATTAGCCTCTACATAAACTTTGCCATGTGTGACCTGACAGAACCATCAGTATTCATTCTATCTATCTATCTATCTATCTATCTATCTATCTATCTATCTGGAGACTGACAATCTTTTTTTTTCCCAGAAGTCTGGTTAGGTACAAGCATACGCAAACAATTTTACACCCAGTCTAATATTATAAGAAATAAACTGGATGAGAAGAAAATGAAAAAAGCAGCAAATTATCTTTTGTCAGCGGAGATTCAAATGGAAGAAAAGTGAGAATCACATTGAGTATTCCAGGATCAGAGATACCTAAATAGGAAAAAAAATTATTGTGTCTTTTGAACTGTTTTCCTGCCACTGAGGGACTGTTCCCCCCAAATGACTCTTTTACATTGTTTTGCTACCTACATATACCATGTAGATGGCTTTTACTGCTTTTCTTGAGAGATTAAGTTGCAACAGAGCTCTCTTTTTTTTCCCAAACGAGTGTAAACATCATTAGCTTTCTAAACATTATGGAAGTATTGAAAGCTCATGAGAAATTCTGAAGATTATAGAGGAGAAAGAAAGCCCACCTGTGGCGTCAGGAAGGAGCCACACATGCTCCACACCCACGGTCTCCTGAGCAACTTGGCTGCTGGCGACGCAGCACCACACTATCATTGCTGTTGTAACTACAACCCCATTCCACAGTGCTTTGCTCCCTGCAATTCTGTCTTAGATGAAAAGACTCAAGAAGATAAACAAAGCTTTCAAAGTACTTCCCAATTTACTTTAAATAATTTATCCAAAATCTGATGTTTTTAAATCTTTTCTCCTGGTCCCTTAGATATGAAGGTAGGCTTTGTAGGGAACTTAATAATTCCCTTATTGTTTTTATTCACCTCTCTGTTACTCTGCTGATCACAGTAGCATCCAGTTTCTATGAGCTTTTTCCTCGTTAAAGAGAAAAAACAATGGTATGACTTTGTCATTATGCATATAGGACTGGAAGTACAATATTTAAATGATCCATGATACTTTTGATTTGCAGCTGCATGCAGAGGGGGAAAAAAAGGAGACTATTTAAAGCCACTGAAGCAGTCACTCTTGGTGTCTCAGCTCACCATTATTCTTTCTCCCTTAGCAAAGCCTAGTCAGACACCATCCCAAGAAAAGCAGTGCCAGCTTTGGGGAGAGCTATTCTCTGTTAAGTCTTCAGATCTTCAAGGGAGGTGGAAAACTTCACATTTTCCCAGCAGGAGAGCAGGGACTCAGTGTAGGTGTAAATCTCTGGCAGCTGATTGTTGGAGCCCACAAGCTGTACCTTGTAAATAATTCACTTAGGCACAGAAGAATCTGCATATGAGGATGAAATGTCATATATAACTCATAGGATATTTGCTTCACTGAGAACAAGCTTCCAACCCCTTCAATTCATTAAGTAGCACTAGGGAAGAAGGAATAAAGGTGGTGTAAAATAAACTCTGCTTTTGGCTTGTAACTAACAGAGAACATTTAACAATAACCAACATAAAAGTGAAATATTCTGGGGGAGAGGGAAGGGGGTACAGTGTCTCTCAAACCAGTAATCTCAATATAACTTTTACAGCTTCCTTATTATTAACTCTGTCAGAACCTCATCCTTCACGTTATTGGTACATTTGGACCTATAAGGAGACCGGAAGGTCTTGGAAGTGTTTCCCTTCACACATTTTTGTTACTTGGAGTAGTTTGCTTAAAGAAAATACAGTGTAGCAAAACAGACCACCCTACACTGAAATTCTATTAAATTATTACTGATATAATTTCATATATTAGTACATTACTAACATACCAAGCCTCTGTTTTTCAGATGTTTATAATTTTGCAAGACTTTAGTAATTTACTTGCAGTGTTTCACATGACCCAATGCTGAAAGCTGTTGGAAAACTGTTCCCCAAAATCCTCAGGTGAATAAGTGTGCTTATGGAACAGAATTAGGGAAAAGGTATGTGCTGCCTGTGTTAAACAGTCTGGGGAATCTCAAAGAGGAGATGATAAAATGGTTCAAAGGGATGCAGGAAAGGAAACTGAGACTGAGAATTGAAGCAGGGTGCAAACTTAGTATTAATCATGACCTGGTATCTAAATTAAGAATGTTTATTATGAGGGTGTTTGTTCCAAACGGAATAGTGCCTTCAAAATCCAGGCTATTCACCTCTCTCACCTGTGAATGCTACACTATCTGAATTCTGCTTGTACAATGAATGTGGTGGGTTTTAATCCCTGCTTTTCCACTCATTATCCTTTGTCCTCATGCCACTTTCATTGAAAACTGAGGCTAAGGTATTAATTTAGTTTTGGGCCATTTATAGGTCTCTGCTATATTCTCACTCTATAGCAGCTCCATTTCTTCATTCAGTGTTCTCTTTTTATTTAGACAACTGAGGAAATGGCTGCTATTTTTTTTAATCCCCTTTGAAAAGTTTAACTCAGCTTAATTTTCCAGACAACTTTCCTTTTGCGGAGATTCTCACCTCACATCTGTATTTCCTGCCTAAGGAAATAGGTTTCTTTGCCATTCAGACCCTTTCCTTCTTTGAGTCCAGGCTTCATTCTAACAGTATAATTTGAGATGGTTACACAGTTAAGTCTGGAGACTTTCCTTGCCATCTCTTTCTTTCACTTTGCAGTCTGTGTGCTCTACTGTTCAGGTGACTTCCTTAACTTCATTAATCCCTGAGCACTTGTGTTTGCCTACTGAAGGTATCTGGCAGATAACTCACTTTGAGTGTCTTTCCTAATGAAAGTATCCTCAATCTGACAGTGTTCTTGGTGCTGAAGATAGGCAGTAAATTCTTCACTTTCATTTCCAGCTCCAAACCTACCTTACACTCCCTGGTGTGCAGTTGACCAGTTTGTAGATTACCTCTGGAGAGAGACTTCCTGATTATCTGCAGTCAGACAGACCTGCTTCTTTGTGTGATCCTTAGCTCTCTCCCTTCCTGAATCAAATTCTTCCTTCTGAACTTCTCACCCACTACTGATATGACACCTACTACATGTCATTCTCCCTCCTTTTTCTGCTCTGGACCTACTCTTACTTTTGGTACATAACTTTCTGCTTTTTTCCTCGAAAGCTCATTTATTTTGTCTGTTTGGAATTTGTCTCTTTTGAATTCTCTCAGGAAAAACTTCTTTCATCAACAAGTCCTTGTTGTGCCCAATCTACATGAACATGTCCATGTACAATGTGCTGTTTGCACACCTGGCTGTTCTCGCTCTCTCCCTGTATTGCCCAACTGGCTGATTCATTAAAAGCTTCCAGGGAGTCCAGACTGATTTCTTCTTGTGTGTATGGGGAGAGAGGTTTCAGCCAATGGGCAAAATATTAACTCCAAAAGCTTGCTCCAGTTATGAGTTAGAGTAACTGCTCCAAGAGTAACTTGCCCAATAGCTTGGGCAAGATAAGATGTCTAGATCTTTTTGATGTCACCACTGAAAAGGAAAATAAAATGGAAGAAGGCAGGATCAAGATCACATCCACACTCTTTCCAGTCTTTTTATGACTAAAGGCCCAAACAGGGAGTTGATTACCTAATGTTTTGTATTGAAAGATTAGGCATGTTGGACACTGATTAAGGAGACTGAAAATATAAGACAGGTGAGTAAATAAGTAAATGGGGCAAAGTGGGGAGGAAGGAATAAGAATTTTCAGATGGTGATCCCACTGGCACCAAGGACACAGGTCGGAGAGACACAGAATCATGGAATCGCAGAATAAACTAGGTTGGAAAAGACCTTTGAGATCACTTAGTCCAGCCTATACCAGCAGCAACTTGTAAGTGTAGTAACAAATGGAGGCGCAAATAAAGAAAAAAAAAAAAAGAAGAAACCCACAAAAAACCCCACCCACAAACCAACAGCTCTTTACCAGCAACAGAGAAAGAAGTAAGTAAATGTGTTAATAAATAAATAGCACCTTTTCATAGTCCTGTATCCAAAAAAAGTACCAAAAAAGAAAACCTCTCTGATTTAGGCTTGCTAGGACAGCAGGAAGAAGAATGGGTCTGCAATAGCCAAAGGGCTTCGAGAGAAGAATAAAAGCATATGAAATATATTAAGAGAATAAAAAATATGGAGAAAAAGTAGACTCATTAATAAATGAGGAGGAAGATTAAATCAATGATGGTTATAAAATGGGTAAACGACTGAAATGCTTTAAAAAAATCTGTGAAACAAGAAAAATAAGGGTAGGAGAAATGGATAATTAAGTAGCAATAACGACTTTGTCAAAGCTACTGATGAAAAGCAGGTAAGAGAATACTTTAAACATCTGAATATATCTACAGATCAGCAGGTGTGCATGCATTTTAGAGTGTTAAGGGAATTAGCTAATGAACTTACAGAAACACTAGCAATTACTTACAGAAAGTTACAGAGTGTGATGGGAAGGTACCAGAGGGCTAGGAGAAAAACAGAAATACTGAACTTCTGAAAGGTAAAAAGTTTTTTAAAAAAAAGAAAACAAATCAAAGCTCTAAGCATTCATGATCCAATTTCTGTTCCCAGTAAGGTAATGGCATGTGTATCTAGTCAGAAATCAAGCCATAAGCACAATAAATATCAAGGTTTTTACAGAATAAATCACAACAGACAAACCTTGATTTTTCAGATTAAGTTACAAAAATGGGAAACAATGTAAGGGAACATAGTACATCTGGACCCTCCTGAAATCCTACTTGAAGTATGAATTCATTTTGATGTGAATGTCAGCATTGCCATAAACCAAGAGTGAACTGAAGGTCCATAAAATAAGGAAAATAATAAGTTGAGATGTTCAGCTACTGAGGACTACCTACAGTGATGCTATACAGGAATATGAGCAAGGTCTAGCTTCATTTAAGATTTTTGATGATGATGTGGCAAAGGGTGGAAAAGGACAAGGTGGTGAGTAGCACAATGGGTTTCTACATGATATGCACTAAAGCAAAGATGCTAAGTCATAAGGGTAAATAATAAAGTAACAATAAATCTTGTAAATGACAGCCTGTGTGTGTAGATGGGTCAAAATAAAGCAGCAAAACTCAAAACTGTTCAGATCAGTGACTACTGCATCCAGCCAGGATGCAGAATGTGTCCAAATCATAAAATTATTATTCAAAAAGCAAAATGTGAAGTTATTTCAAGAGTAAAAATGAAAATGCTTCACTCTGAACATGTTAAATCATTATGCTTTCTTATGGAAACAAGTGATGAAGCCAATGGCATTTGGTTTTCCCAAGAGTACCTCTGACAAGTTCCAGCAAAGATTTCCTTTTCTATAGCACTGTTGAGGCTGCATCAAAAGAGCTGCATACAGTTTGGGACATGCCAATCTCAGAATGCTGTCAAGAAATTGGAGACAGTCCAGAGAAGAGTAATCCAAATGATTAAGAGTCTCAGGGGATTCATTTAGAAAGAAGATTAGGTGAATTATATTTTGATTAGGAGTGCATTTTAATGGTGTATAAGTAACAGAAAGACATAAACACCAAGCAAGGAACAGGGTGATTTAGGATGGCCCCAGAGGTTTTGAGGGGATGAAGATCAAAAGAGAACTTAGACAGGATATCAAGAAACATTTCTTAGCTCTGGGGGAATTGCATTATTGCGTATTTCCCCCTTTTTGATTTCAGAATGGGCTTCAGAAGACAAGGAGAATGTTCTCACTTCTGGAGTTGTCACGTAGAACAAAATAAAATACTTCTCCATCTGGAGGGAAACATCTCACAGTATGATCTAGTGAGTCTCTGCACCTTTAATGCCTCCTATCTCAGTACAGAGGTGGGAGAGCACCATTCAAAGGGAGCTGGCCCCATGTGATTTCCATGCCCCAAAACACTCATCTGGCGGGTTATGAGTAGATCAGTCAGTAAGGGAACTCCCAGGGGTGACTGAATGGGTGAGGAGCTACTTTAACGGATCATTCCCGTTTTTTATTCCTCTATGAAAATAAAAGGCAGTCTGCTGCTGTTGTGTACATCCATTGTCAGTGCTTGGCTATGATGATAAGAATCAAAAGACAGCAAGGTATGAAAGACAAATGCAGGAAGCTGGACCTATGCTTAATGAAGACACTGTAATAAGTGACCTTTCTCAAATTAGTGTCTGAGAAAATGTTTATTTATTTTCATCTAAGATGCTCCAGGAGCTTAAACAAACATATGGATTGAGAACTGAAAGTATTAATGGTCTGAAGAAATCTCATTTTTAGGGAAACTCTTCAGTTTCTATGGGAGAAATAAAAATGTTCCCATTGATTTGGGATCTGAGAACTTCTTCCATTATGTGTCCTACTCTAACTGGCTCTGAGGTGCTGAAATATTTCTGTAATTTACATAATCCAACAACCTACTTAGGTTAAAAGGCTGATGGTTGTTGTGTTTGTTCAAATTGAAATTAATCTCAGAAAACTGGGCTGTGAAGAGAAGTGTAATCTTACATTTCTAGTGAGAACCATGTGCTTGGAGTTAACACGTATTTTTATCACCTATACTGGTAGCTGTGCAGCCACATCTTTTTTGAGTAAAATCTACACATCACAATCAAACATGGGGATATTTCCTAGTAGAGATTGTCTCAAATATTTCCTTTGGTTTCACATTGGCCTATTTCTTATATATTATCAGATGTATGTTGAAATGCTGCCTTTAACATTAGTGTGCCTTAGTGACTGCTCCATGTAGGAGGGAAGGGCTACAGGGTGTCTATTTCTTGGTGCAACTCCAGAAATGCACAGCCCAGTCCACCTCAGATGCTTCTGTGCTCTGGGCAAGCTTATCCTGCCCACTGTTTGGTCCTATGTCACTGTGGGCATCTGAAACAGGGCATGAGGAGATACCTTGCTTTGGATACAGAGCAGTGGTTGGCATCACTGCTGACTGTAAATGCACGTGGCTGCTTTCTAAATTGTGTGCTAGGAATGGTGTAAAAGTCCTTTTACGTTGCTGTTGCTGTCCCTTCTTTGTCTCATTGTTCTTTAAAAGGTTTCTTCTGCCTTACCCGCTCTTTTCTAATGTATGTAGATCACAGTTTCACTCAGAGAGAGAATTGACATTTTGCATTAGACTCTTAGGCCTGCTTTGTTAATTTTAATTATTGTTCATTTACAAGTGCTGAATATCGTGGACTTTGTAAAGGATGCATGGCGGTCCTTGTGATGCATCCAATTTGCAGGTGTCAGGTGCCAGGCAGCAGAAGATGGAAGAAAACCACGTACGTGCAGACACTTTCAGTCAGCGGTTACATCCTGAGATGGAAAAGGATCAGCCAAAAGTTTAGCCTGTGTTTGGACTCTGAGCAGCATGCAGTACATGGGTATTGGGGCAGGTCTTCCTGCTACAGTGTCAGTGTCAGCCTCCTGCTTGCAAGTGCTTCCTGCCACTGCTGCTCAAAAATGCATCCAGTCCCAAAGAAAGTCTCCTCAGAAAAGATGTCTGGATATAATACTATAGCACTGTAAAAACGATGTATATTCCAATTTAAAATATGCACAGATCATTCACCGAGGTAGCAACGATTCTTTTTCCCTTCCCCCAAGATAAGAGTGTAAATCACATCTTCTCAACAAGGCAGGTAGTGAGGATGACAAAATTCTTACATTCCTAAAGTGTTATTGGAGAAAAAATGTCACCTCCATGCATAATTGCATAACTTTACTACCTGTCATTTTCTATCAATCAAAAAAATGTTATACTTGAATTTGAGGACAAACATGTCTAATAAGATTTTAGATTGACAGTTGAATGGTTGTACTCAGCCTTATTTTAACTTTATTTTTTGTTGTTGTTCACTGAATCAACTAGAGAGGATTATACCAAAGTTAAGGGAAACAAATACTCAGATATATTAATCCCTCATGTACACTTTCCCTCAAAAAAAAAAAAAAAGAATTTCTTTTTCCGTAGGTTTTGTTAGCCAGCTCCCTTCAATCTCACTGGAGCTGCAGCAGGAGACTAATGTTTCTTCTGTTTCATTTCCAGAGCAGCATTGCTAGATTTTGTTTCAATTATCACAGAAATGTGTTTGATCACATGTAATCAGCTCCCAGTGCCCTTGGCACATCAGAGGCTCCTCCTAAGGCACCCCACACCTCCCCAAACCTTTTTTCTGGTTCAGGGCTCTGGCTTGATCATCCTTCGAATGAAATGTCTGATTTTTCACAACAGCCCATGCTCCAGACCCCAACATTTACCCTCTGTGGGCCCTGTTCTTCAGGGTGTGCAACAGTCTTCACTTCTGCACATTGGGGATTTCTTCTCCATCAGTAGAGGATCTCACCTGCTCTTCTTTCAGTTTTCCCTGTGTTTCTTGTGTCTATGTACTGTTTTCTGTGTCTCTCTACCACTGCACCTTTCTTGACTCTGTCCTGAAAATCCCAGGGAACACTTTTTCACCACTTGTTTTCCTCCTTGACCCTGTTTGTGCTCTACCTTGATATCCTGTCCATACTTCTTTCTGACTTTACCAAGACTTCTCATCCTTGAATAGGTTACCAAGAACCTGTTTCTCAATTTCAGGCCTTTTTCTTCTTTGTGTTCATTTTCAGTCAGCTCTGGTTGGACCTAACTCAACCTGTAACACATTAATAATACTGAATTCTGCTGAATTCTTTCTCAGTCATCACAAGTGCTCCAGAACAGGCTTTAAAATAACAAAGAAGCTACCAGGACCTCTTTCACATTGACACACAAGGAGGCAAAGGTAATCATCTAATCTTGGCCCATCTTTTGCATTTTGTTTCCTTTCTGTATGTGAAACCACAACTTCATTTTTCTAAGGTACACCTAGGTAAGGAATAAAGTTAAAGAGAAGATAGGGAAGAGTGGTTATTGGAGAAAAAATGTCTTTCTAGAACTTCACACAAAGAAAATAATTATTTCCTATCAGAGGATCTCAAAGCATTCCCAGGTTGAGCCTTACTCCAGTTCTGCAGGAAGGCCATGATGACCTTCCCATACTTGTACTGCCAAGCAGCGATGGCCAAAAAGTCACATGTTTCCATGAACAACTGGGTGAGCAATGATTAGGTTCAGGTGAAAAGCTGGACTCCACTCTTCTCCCAGTTGCCAAGTGCGCTGTAATGGACCAGACACTCCAGGGAAAGGTACTGCAGAATTTACATGATTGATCCACTTTGTTTCTCCATTGCAGAAAGAAGTGAAGACAGGAATTTTGGGCCTAGATTAAAACAAGTGTTGTGAAAGCAGGAGAGTTAGAGATTCCCAAAGCTGACCTTCCTTTATCTAATTGACACTGCAGAAACGTTGATGCTGAGGCAGCCTGGGCTTGGGTGTGAGCAACTGAAGTCTTCCTGAAAGGTAGGGTCCAAGCTCTTATCCCATGCTCTGCTGTGTGCTCACTGTAATTAGATGCAAATTGGCTTTTCCCCTACATGTGAAAATCACATCTTTGAGTGTAGAGGAGATCCCAGCAATTCCCAGGTGTACTACAACATAGCATAGGCTGTATGCTGCTCATGGCTTGTGGCAATGCCATAAACGAGTGTCCAGACACTGCTCTTGGTGAAGCGTCAACATTGGAGCAGTATTTATCTTCCAAATTCTTTAATGTATCCGTTCTGAGTTCCTGAAGATGTTTGGAGTAACTTAATGACAAATGAGCAAGTATTTAAAAGAACCTTCATATCTGCAAGAGTAACCAAGGAGCTAGATGTCAAACTGCTATCCGCCAAAGTCACAATTAAGTGCAACCCAGAGTTTCTACAGCAGGCACAATTAATTGCAGGCACAAAACTATGACTGCAAACCAGCGGTCATTAAAAAAAGAAGATTGAGGCAAGACATTCTGTGCAGTCATGCTATTATTTAAATTAATGACAAATAGTAATCTTTTTTGCTTTGCAGGATCTTTCACATTCAATCTTTAAAATTCCTTACAAACTGCAGTGGCCCTGTGTCATAATATTCAGTGAAAGTGAAAATGCTAAGACTCATGGGAAGGTTTAAAATCAAATTAACTTGTTTAGCCCTGATATCACACATTCTGTTCAAGCCAGACCTTTTCCCAGTGAGGAGAACAGCCTTCTGACAAAATTAGAAGAGGGTATTAATTTTACTGTTTCTTCTCTACTAATGATATTAGTATTTCCAAAATTTTATGATCTGAATTCAAGGTACTGCTATAAAAGTGATCCATGGAGTGTAGGTTTTCTAGGGTCCCTTTGCTAGTGCAGCAGGTTTACAGTGGTGCTGAGGAAGGTCTGCAGGACCACATTTTCCTGAAAGGATCTGTGTCCTGGCAGGGCCCTCCAATGTGCCTTTCCAAAAGCAATTTCCCGTGTCCCCTGCAAATGGTGACCAGAAATTGTCTTTCTCAAAAGCAAAATGTTAAGGTCTGTGCACACAAGAAACAGAGGGTCTGTGCAGCCAGAGATGGAACGATGGAAGAGGCTTTTTTTTTTTTTTTCTTTTTTTTTTTCTTTCACCAGCCACTGCTCCACCTCTTCATGGAAAATATTAGCGTATGGAATCATGCTGGCCAGATTTCTCTGCCTGTCAGGATTCAGGATCAGAAGCACAGTGGCAGAAGCCCAAGAAATGCTCACAGCAGAGCATACCTGCCTTCTTCTAGTCTCTCTATAGTCTGTCCTCTCACATCATGAATATCCTGCCAGGGGGGATGAGGAAAGTGTAGATGGAGAGGGTGAGGGACCAGAAGATGCTGGGGATCAAACAAAGTGCAGGAGGGGGCAGGGAGCTCTTGCCTGCTACGTGACAGACAGATGCAGGCAAGTGAGCTGCTTCATCCACTGACAGCAACCTGGCTGTATCCTCTGCCTGCACCCTGCACACTTCCCCTGCAAAGCATGGAGAATTATGGTTGTGCATTTCATCCCTATCCATGTTTTCTATAGTCTGAGGCGTGCCAACTCTCTGCCAGTGAAAACTAGAGCCAGTGCACTCAGGGCTGTGAGCTGAGCTGTGGGCAGGAGTGCCATGACTGCTCCAGGCAGGTGAACTCCTGAGGTGCTCCCACAGCATCACCCGAACTGATGCTTGGCTTTATGCCTGCATAGAGTGACCAGTTTTTCTCATCTTCAATTCATTTCTTTGTGATGCTTGGGTAGGAAAGGTTACTCAGGGTCCTACTTCTCTATCGTTTAAGCAGGACATGTGCCCAAAATGAGATGGTTTTCAAAAAATCTTAATTAAAAAAAATCATACCCATGCAATGTTTCTTATTTTGTCCATTACATCATCAGCCCCATCTGTTTTAGTGTTTCATGGGATTGCACTGGAATTGATATTGTGGAGCAGAAACTGATGACCCCCCCCACTCTTTGCTAATGAATCAGCAGAAGGAAAGAGTGAGGTGAAAGAGCCTTTGTGTAGAACTGCAAATTTTAGGCATGAGTTTGTGCTGAAACTCTTCAGGTCCTGTTGAACATTGGTGTGGTGAAGGATGAATACAACTGAAACCTTATGACTGTTCATATAAAAATGTTTTAGATACTGCTCTTAGGACCGCACCTGAAACAAGATCTTGCTATGGCCCACATGTCATTACACTGCACTCCTTTCATAATGAGATGCAAACATTTCTTTGCCAATTTATAAGTAGTTTACATAATCCCAGCGTGCAACATGGGAAGGCTTTCAAAATAAAAATGAATAATAAGATCAGCATTTATTGTTTTTTCCCTTCTACATTGCCACTGAAAATTCTCATTGGTGTGGCTTTATATGAACAGTTCCCCAGAAGTAAATTATGAGCAAAATTCAAAGCCATCATAAATTAAATGTGCTTTTTTCCTGCTTTGGTGTACAAGACTTTCCATTAAGCTAGCTCCATATAATATACCTTGGATGTGTTCAAGAAAGCCCTGTAAATTATAGTAAGTATTTAAAATGGTAAGTAGACATTGAAAAAGGCCACATTAGGATTAATGAATGAAAGGGTTGATACTGAAAATGCACTTGTAAATAAATAACATGAAAAGTAAAGATGACACACTGTTAGGTTAGAGTTACAAGTGGGAGTATGATGATAAATCACACGACTGTTTGTCAGAGCTTCACATGTGGGTGCATGTACTCCTTAGTCCTTCTCTTCTCTTCTCTTCTCTTCTCTTCTCTTCTCTTCTCTTCTCTTCTCTTCTCTTCTCTTCTCTTCTCTTCTCTTCTCTTCTCTTCTCTTCTCTTCTCTTCTCTTCTCTTCTCTTCTCTTCTCTTCTCTTCTCTTCTCTTCTCTTCTCTTCTCTTCTCTTCTCTTCTCTTCTCTTCTCTTCTCTTCTCTTCTCTTCTCTTCTCTTCTCACTGAGCAAGACTTCTCCCTTCCCTTGCCCTACTCACTGTGCCCCTGGGGAGTGATGGAACTTGTCTGCTTTCAGCACTGACTTTTGGTGATGGAAGCTGGTGCTGGGCTGCCAAGTTCTCCACCTGTTAGGAGCGAGGTATGCCTGTTGTGGTTTTGGCTGGACAAGGGCAGTGCTTCAAGCCTGCTCCATCTCTTCTAGTAATGAAGAGAATGCTTCTGACAGTGGGTGTATGCCAGGTTTCAGCTGAGCCTGCATCCACTGCTGCAGTCCACAGGTGCACTGGGAACTTGGTTGTTTCATTCTCCTTTGCAACAAGCCATCCTGGGACAGGACCTGGTAGTGAGAGGCGAGAAGGGGAGAACTAAGGACCATCTGGAATGTGTCGCAGGGGATGCAAGGCTTGCAGCAGGTGGAGGAGAAAGTATCTTCCTCTCTCCCACCCCTCCACTAGTCTTGGTCTTAATTTGTTGCTGGCTGTGACACAGGGTTTCTGGGATTGTAGCACTAGTGTCATGATCATGGTCTAAGGTTTGGTCACAGTAGAAACTTTAATTGAGGCTATCTATCTTGAGCTGAACAAATTCTCAGAAAATGCACCAAAACCCAGAGAGGAAAAACTTTCCTCTCAGGCAAGATTGTTCCATGTTTTCATTGCACCAGCCATAAAGGCCATACACACTTATAGAGATATTGGTGTCATCACATCTTGTATCTCATATTATGTCATCATCTGTGGGAGCAGTTCTTTTCTGTCTTAGAGCTGAAATAGCTCACAGACTGAGATCCAAAAGCACGGACCAGAAATGAAAAAGATGGGGGATAAGGGCTGGGAGATGAGGAAACGTGCATCAGTACTTGCAGATCACCTGGGCAAAGGGAAGCCTGATGACATTAGGGCTTGCATGTCTGAGACAGCAGGTGTAAGGTAAGTAGGTCTTTTGTAGCTGGGATTGGAAAGTCCAGGGTAAGGTTTCCTCTGCTTAGAGATGATATGAAGTGGCTGCATGCAATCAAACTCTGCCTCCTAATGACACGGGGTAGGTCCAAAATATGATGGCCTTAATGGAGCTACTCTGGATGCAGAGCAGCACAAGACAAGATTTGGCTGTGGCAAGTACAGTACATGAAGTGATGGGTGGGTACATTTTTATAACCTGATTTTACTTCCCTCCATAGTATTCAATTTTATCCACATAGGCCCATTGAGAAAACAAGGTTCTGCTCTCAGTGAAGTGTTTATGGGCCAATACAGCCAAAGGAATACCTTTTATGTGCCTGTGGTACTTTGAATATCTTTGAATGGGAAGGAATCTTTGTGGGCAAGAATAAATCCACATACTTTTTGGTCTGCCATGCGAGGAAGGGCAGAGCGGCAGTCAGTGCCACCTAAATCTTTGCCAGACCCAAGGGAAGGATTTAAGTTCAGGTTCCCTATTTGAGTAAGCACTAGGAACAAATGGTAACATAAAGGTTAGTAGAAGATTATAAATAGGATAATAAATGGAGAAGGAAGGATTATACTACCACATTAGAAATCATTTGAAGGGAAGGTAGAAACTCATGCTTTGCAATAATTTTCGATTGCCCAGATTGATGGCAATCTATCTGTGTTATTTATTATAGAGATATATGTTTTGAAATAATTTTTAAAAGAGCTTTTTTAAATTATTAGAGCTACAAATACAGTAGAACACCAGAACTCTAATGGGCTGAAGTAGAATGTTAATAGTGTAGATATAAATATTTGCTGTGGATATGTGTCTGAGTATATCCAATCAGTTGAGAGAGGAAAAGAACATGTTTCTCATGTGGCCAGTATTATCTAAGTAATTTGGCATATATTTTTGAGTAGTCCTGATTAACTGTTTTATGAAAAATATTCTGACAGATAAACTCACATAATTGGTAAAGGGGAAAAAACCACAGTCCATCCATAGAGTGACTGTGAGCAGAAAGAGGTAAATTAGGCCATACGCTTTGAACTCTTCATTCAGCTCAATGCAGTTCATAAAACTGGAAAGTCAAATAGTGTGTTGTAAAAGGAGGGCATAGGAGTTGAGATGGTGGAAAGTAGTAACAATCTCCACTCTTTATTTGTCTCCATAACCAGAGTTTGCAAGTGCATCTCAAACTTCATTTCTGCACTCCGTGGCATAGATACATTTACATTTAAACAGCAGATGCAATAGGCAAATTATCAACATCTGCCCAATCTGAGTAGCATCACTCAGAGCTGGCCTGATTGAGTCACTTCCCATGTGAAAAAAATAAATAAATCCAGTTTAGTAGAGTAGTATTTCTTGCAACCATGCCACTGCAGTTGAGTTATGCAGATGGGATCTGTCATGTCCCCAGCCCCACATCATTTTATAAAGAATCTGAGGAGCTACATGACTTCCATGTGTCCTGTATCTGCATCCTTCCTCTTTAGATATAGTAGTTAGAAACTTCAGAGTGCAGGCTCTCTATGAGTTAGTACATGCTATCTATCAAGGAAAACGCAACAGCAAAGGGACCAATGTGTTTTTCATAGACAAACTAATGAGAAGTTTGAACTGCAGTTTCACTGCCAGTGTTGCTCCATTTCAGCCATGCAAGGCTAATGTAGATGATGACAACTCTGCTGTGACTGCAACCCATCCTTCTGTTGTGCAGTTATGTGTGTGGTCCACTTTCAAAAATGAGGCGTCAGTGACTGTTGCAGCATTGGCAAAGTTGGCATCATGTAGGCAGTCAACAGCAGCAAATGAGAACAAGCAGAATTGAGATAATGAGGAAAATGGTCATGTGATATCCTGGGAGGAGGGTGCAAGTTGTGATCATGGTTCTGCCACTATTCATGATCATTAACAGAACAGGAAAGGGCAAAAGAAGTGCCTGTGCTGATGCCACTGGAGGTATAGGAACATGTGGACAACAGAAGTCCGTGTTTTCACGGATAATAAACATAACACAATACCCCTGCCTGGGAAGGGATTTGAACAGCAGAAGCCAAATGAGAAAGCAAGCAAGGACAGCAATAGGAAGGACTACCACTGCAGTAGAGAGGGCAGTGAAGATTTCCAAAGGACAGTTTCAGGAGGTAGACTTCCACACTCCTTTTGCCCTTATTCTGGTTGAGAAATCCCACAAGGAAGGTTTCATTACAACTTGTCATATGTTTGGGCTGGCCATTCAGGCTACTCGCGGCTTTCAAAACACACCTGAAATGTAAGGAAGCCCTGGGGAGCTGCTGGGTTGCACTCATGAGAAAGGAGCTTGATGAGCAACCTTCACTCTTTGGTCTCAGGGCATGGGTGCCTGACAGTGGGGAGGGTGGCCACCTACTGCTGCCTCTTTGCCTGAAATATTTTGGCAGGTGAAACTTGGAACCTTGGTTACGCTGGTAACACTTCAGTTGTGTTGTCACTAAGCAATCTTCATGATATTGAATTCAGCTCTATATCTGTGCTTTAGAAAAGTTTCATTGTATTTTAAGGGCTTGTTTTTTCTTTTTTTGAACCTGGGAGCCTTTTACCTGTTTCTGCCACTCTCAGGTTTCAGCCTATGAGATCAGTTTAGCAATCAGGAAATTACTTGCATCATGCTAATTTTAGTATTGTTCATGCACTGCAAAGTGACTTGCTACACAAGAAAAAACAACACACCACATTTGAGCAATATTTGTGCAATATGTCAGACATGTAGCAATATTCTCTGTGATTATCACCCCATACAATTTTCAAAGCAATGATGAATTGTGACAGATTTTCCTCTGAAATAACCCATCATAGTTTATGAAATTGGTGGAAGTATATCAGCTTACATCAGCTGAAGATCTGGGCTGCATTTCCAGCTTTCTGCTAATACATTTTTATGACAGAAGTGAGTACCTGAGATGAACTGAGAGTTAACCTCTCTAGGTGCACTTTATATTCTTCTTGCGAGAAACACTAGATATGTTTCAAACTCACTTAAACAAAGACTCAGCCACTGAGTATTTAAAATTAATAACATCTCTGGCAAAGTCTGGCATAAATATGGTCAAAATTTCCCCCATTTGTAGCAAGGATTAGGGAATCCAGGGGAAGCTACTGCTTCTGAGCTGCCAAGCAAAGAAACTTAGAAATTATGAAAACAGAAAGCAGACTGTACTTGCTGCTTCTTTCTTAATATAAGCAACTTGGTCTTACCTAGACTACATCTCCAGTATGTGCACAAGCATTTTTAATAGATATTTATAATATCAGTGAAATTGTAGTAACATGGTATCTATTACAATACCATCAGTGTAGTTTTAAGCTTTATCATGAAAGAATACCTGTTTCTGTGTGCAAATAGTAGGGCGTGGGGATTAGCAAAGTGTGACTTAGCCCAGTTCTGCTAACTGGCTAAGAAGACACATATCCCTTTTTCTTGTCATTTAGAGGTGAGGATGGCAATTCAGAAAAGGCCAAGTTACTAACACTTTTAATGACAAAGCAACACTTCAGAATGGTGGTGTGAGGTGAACAATTTGTAATGACCGGTTTAACAATGTGACAGAGACATGTCATGAGTTTCTTTCTCTATTAACATGTTCAGTAGTTACCATCCTTTAGGAGCTTTCCTAGTGATTCCTTTTTATTTATATTTGTGTGTATTTCCCCCCCATTTCTACCAAAAATGCTATTTAAAAAGGCCACACAAAGAACTGATCTACCTTACACAAGTGTCTGGTGGGAAACAGTCATGTAAATTTTGATTCACTGAATGCACAAAAGAAGGAGGCCACTGCCTAAGAAATGGATGACAGCATCTGAAAGTGGTTCCAGCATTTTAAAAGCAATTATGGGGGGTAGATTTATGCATGAAACCTGCTCTGTACATTAACTAAATTTGTGGGTTTAATCACTGGAAGGAGAAAACCAGCTATGAAATACTGAAAGTAACAGGTCATTGTAGATATTCCCTTGAGGACATAATTTGTGTCAGTGTGTGTAGACAGGACTGTGCATATGTGTTGCAGGAGTGACAAAGGAAAAGTCAGTGAACATCCTCCAAAAGCAAATACAGGATAATGCTGGAATATATGGCTTCCTGAATAAAGAAAATAAAGCTGTGACTATGTGAAAATTTCTTAGTATGGGAATGGCAAAGGAGTAATGCATTCTTCACTCCAATGGAAATTAATGGAGCATGCATTCCTCATTCTCAGTCTATTTGAGGCTGCAACAGGGGATATCACATCTGGCAAAACTACTTTGAGTCATGTTATACCACTTATAACATCATCTGGACCTTAGGAAACAGCTTTCTGAAAATAAGGAATGCTGTACAGTACCTGACATTAGCCCTGTTGAAAGGTACTGATAAGTTGCAGAGACCTAAGAAATTAAGGGCCATATTTGCATGGAATTTCCCTGCACTTTGTTACAGTCAGTTCCCTGTTTTTTTAATTTAAACTGCCCTTTTCCCTCAAGCACCTTCCCCAGGGTGAGTAGGGGGTGCTCCTTTGTGAAAGGGAACCAAATCACTCAGAAAGGAGAGCATCTGGGACAGCAACAACAGAGGAACACTGCGTACCCAGAAACATTACAAAATCTGCTATAAATTGAAAGCATTCATTATTAATAGAAATACTATTTTCAAACTATGTCGCACTTTGATGTCTGAGGGTTTCACATGCTATAGTCCTGATCTGCGTTTGTATTCCTAACTCCCACAGTTAGCTTGATCAGATTTGATAGAATTGGCAGGGTGATGAGGATGCACACTTTATACAGTTTTGCGAAATTTGGCTGTGGACATAAACAGCTTCATAAAAACTTCACTGCTGCCATGATGGAGGCCACTGTCCTCTGGAATTTTCCATACATTCTGTAATTACCTTGCAGACAGGGGACGGTAGTGGATAATGTTTTTCTGGTTTTTTCGTTTGTATTTTTTTTCCCCAAAAGCACCTTAGGACTTGGTCAGCACTCAGAGCAGAACAGAGCCCTGGTCTGTTGATACCTGTGAGTGAGAGAGGCTCACACACAGCACTTCATTGCATATGAACAGTTCACATTTTCCCCCTTAGGTTCACATTGACCCCCTTATTCCCGCACTAGAACAAGTGTTAAATGGCCACATTTTGATGTCCAGGAATGCCTGAAATAAAATGAACAGAGACCCATATTCCAGGAAGGGTCAGAGCTGTCTGGTGTTCATATTCTGAGCTGTTGGGAGACTTGGAAATACAAAAGAGAGCAGGAAAGTCATAATGTCTTAAAATCCCCTACTGGAACACATTAACTATGGATAGGTTTAGTGTTCATCTTTGCTCCAGGATGTAATTCTGTTCCAAAATACCAGATCTGTGCACCCTATGGAAGGTGACCCTTAAAACCAACACCTCCACCCAAATATGGGTGCCATTTGGCATCATCTGTAAACTGGTATCAGCTAGCTTAATCAGCCCAGAGAGGTGCTCATAGACCAATGCAGAAATTCTTGTATTTTGGGGGGCAAGGAGGGTGGGGCACAGGTGAGTGTGTAGAAAGGGGTAAAAGAGTTATCAAGCGCTTTGTTCAGGGGTCAATAAATTAGTGGCTGAGATAGACAGTTACACACAGTAGCATGAAGTTTACCATGTAAAATAAGCTTAGAATCTTATTAAAAATATACAGGGATGCTAATTTTTGCTATAGGATTTTAACATTTAGATATTTATAATTATTTCTGTATTTTAACGTTTACTTGTTTCCAACATCGGCTATAGAAAGTCCCCAGTGTTCTGTCCTGCACCCAGGATTATAAAAATATTTAAAGTCACAGAACAGATATACGGCTAGGCAGACACATATTTTGATTTATGTTATACTATGGTTGAGGCACACATTTGAAGGCAAGGTTTTTGGCTGACAACAGCATCACAATAGCAGTCTTCCAGCCATATATTATAGTGATGACCCCTGAAAATTATCAGGGTTTAATACAAGGCTATAATATAGGGTTTCTGGAAACTCTACATAAGCAATAGACAACATAAAAAGTCCTACTACTATTTATGTGCCATCAAATCACATTAGGGGAGATTTGACACATAAATAGTAAAATGACTTTTTGGGAATATGGAAATTAGAGAAAAATGTTTCAGATAGAAACCATTATTTACAGAAAAATCACAAATATGCAACCATGTTATGAAAGTAGGAAAGCAAGAGGCAAAAAGAGAAAGGAAGACTTCTTGGAATCTTTTCCATACACTGCAAGATTTTATATTTTTTTTAACACAGACAATCAAAGATGCATCCTGTCATGTTATATCATTATTACCTATTTTTTTTTTGTATTATATTGTGAGTTACGTGGGAGTTGACTGATATCTATGTTGTCAGCTGTTTGCCAGCTGTTTGCTCCTGGGATGAGCGGGGTGAATGTTAGCTTCTCAGAACCATCAAAATAAACAGCATCATTTCTCTTTGTTCTTTCTCTGCTGAAAAAAAATGCTCTGTGGATAGAAAAACTCCTCATCCCCAAAAGCTCACCCTCTTTTCTTGCATCATTTGTGGTACATATCAATTTTTATCTGGTTCTGATTGTTTAGTGATGCTAATAAAAACTGCAGCGTATGTAAGAATAATAATTCTGGCAGCTACGGATTATCAAGAGTGTAATGAGTGCTGTAAAGACACGTGTGAAATTAAGGCACTACTCCAAATAAAACTCTGTTACCCCAAGAATGTAGATAAAGTCTATGAAATTTTTAACATTGATGCCATTGTGAAGTGGGTTGGCCTTGAGCCATGCAAATCTAATGGAAGATGAGCTGTGGTGTTGCCTCAAGTTGCCTCCATGGAACTGGCCTGGCACTGTGCAGCTGCAGGCCCAGGCCACAGTGGGATCACCCATGTAACCCTTCACTCCTGCTCCATGGGAAGGACACAGAGCTGACTCAATTTTGCCTCTGATCACTGGAATGCACAAACCCAACATATTCAGAAGCAGAATAAAATCATTACAAATGCTGGCAATTATTACCCTAGGTTTTTGGGATGTGAGAGTGAAGAAGGAGTTGTTATACTCTCTGTGATCTGGTTTCTTTGGTGAAGGAATTTGTCTCCTATGGTTCCGATTTGGTCAGTGTTAACACATGCCAAGCCTTAGACATTTAAGCAGTGCTACTGACTTTAAAAGTGCATTTATCTTACAGGATGTGAATATTACTATTCTCTTGCCTAAACTCTATGATGTGCCTAAGTGCTTTGCTGGGGAGATGGTCAATATTCTTAGATTGTTTTTAAGGAGAAAAAAGACTTTTATTTTGAGGTAGCAATAAATACTAAATTCTTGGAAGATTAAAGAATTTAGGAGACTTTACATGTCACTGTTGTGCATGCACAGCTCCCTTTGAAGTCAATGGAACTCAAGTGTGCCAAAGGACAGAGATATAGGGTGGCAAAATCTCATAATATTGTAACTTAGGAGCCAAAAGCACCAGGGGATATCTAGAATGAATGCATGAACTTTTAAAATGCTTGAATGCTTTGAAGTGCTCTTTCTTTCCTTTCTTTCTTTCTTTCTTTCTTTCTTTCTTTCTTTCTTTCTTTCTTTCTTTCTTTCTTTCTTTCTTTCTTTCTTTCTTTCTTTCTCTATTTTCTCTATTTTCTCTCTTTTTTTTGTGTTGTTGTGTGCATGGGATTTTTTTCTTTTGTTTTTGGTTGGTTTGGGTTTTGGTTTTTTGGGTTTTTTTTAAGGAAAACAACTAGAAACTTTCTGTTTAACCTAGAATATAAAGTTAACATCCACTTAAAGGAAAACTTGTCTTTCAGAGAGCTTCCCTGATAGTAAAAGAGAAGAGCAGAGATTATTCAAAAAAGCTGAGGAGAACCTTCTGCCTATACAAAAGAGACAAGAGGCAGTCTAGAGGCAGGAGATGATGCTGAAAACAGCAAGGAAAGCTTTTTAGCATAAAAGAGAGATATCCAGAAAGCAGAATGATCATAAACCAAGGGAAGGTGTACAAACCATCCAGGAGAACTATATGTCAGAATTTACCTCTGGGAAATCTGTTGAATCAGGGAGGCTGTGATTATTTTGCACCTTGGATTACTTGTGTGCTCAAGCAAGGAAACAATATAGCTATTTTCCCTGCTTGCCAAAAGAAAACAATTAGGTAGCATTCTTACTGATGCTCTTAAACAAGATTATTTTTGTTTTACAAAACATTGCTCCTATTTATTGACTTTATTTTGGAAGCCTTCAAATGTTGGATTTCTCCCAACATAAGAGGAAGGCTTAGAGCTCTTTATGATACTTTCTTTCCACATGAGATGCATCTAGGAAAGTGCTGAGCAAAGAACTAAAAGAACTAGGGGTGCTTAGCCTAACATCATTAGAAAATTACTACTTTCAAGAACTGGTATAGAGACTGTGAGGCTGAACTGTTCCATTTCTGGTAACAATAGCATAATATTAATTACTTATTAACAGTCTTGGTCATTTGGCTTATTTCCTCATTTTCTACCGACCTTTTGAAAATCCTGTTTTGCCCTTGCTGGTCTCTTACTTATGAATGGCATCAGCAGCTGTATCTTGGTTTGAAAGGACGTGTGTGGAAAAGGAAAGGAAGAGGGATGACAGGCTCTAGCCAACATACTTTTGCAAATGACTACTAGCTTACCACATTGCACTCTCCTTTTTTTTTTTTCCCTGCTAATTACAGGAAGAGTGATTTATTAATATTTGTGCAATGGTAACTTCTCAGCTCACCCACAGCCTTTTCTAATCCAGCCAATTATTTTTAGCATTATTTTTAAACTCTGTCTTTAATTAATGGGGTGCAGAAATTTAAAGCATATGGGGTTGCTTTTCTTAAGTCTGGGAAAAAAAGCAGAGTTTACAAACCCTGCAGATACACTTCTCAATATTGCACTTAAACTCTGTTTCTGAAAATACTACATATAAGTTGTCGCATTTTCTTCAGCTTGACATAAAATTCTTTGACGTGTCACATCAAATAGCAACAATCATGAAATTTTTAGGGATGTGTCAGTTTTGAGATACATACTTTCTTGCTTTGATCCACCATGGTTCAATATGAAGATAAAATAATCACTTCTATTTCTCACTACTTCTTTATAAAAACATATAATAAAATATATATATTTAAAAATTTTCAAAGTATTTGTTCCGAAGCCCTTTTAAACAGAAAATTCTTGTCGCTGCTAATATCTGCTGCAAAACCACCACTTGAGTTGCAGTCATGATTTTTCCTCGCTCCACAGGAAACCATGAAAGGTGCCATAATTTTTGGGATACCCATGGTCCTAGCTGGACAGTCCAGTCTTCCCACAGTGGAGCACGATCCCAGCCCGGTGCAGTCAGGGCCGGCATCAGATATTCAGCGCCTTGTGATCCAGGTGTGTCTGAAGAGAACTTCAGCTGCCTTTTAAAGTGACCAAAGAGAAAACCTTCCTCGGTCACTCACCGCGCTCCCTCCAGCAACAGGTGGAGCGTGCAGGCTTTGCTGGCATTTCCCGAGGAAGCTCCAGCACCGCCTCTTCCCCGCGGGTGAGCTGGGGTGAGGGAAGCAGCGAGCAGACGCTGCGGCCCCGGGCTCCCCCCGTGCCGTGCCCCGATCCCCGCTCTCTGGGCTCATCCGTCTGCGCCGCCCGTCACGGCCGTGGTGGGTGGCGGCCGCGCCTGCCGGGCCCGGAGCGCTGTGCGGGAGGGGAGGGCGCGCAGGCCGCGGGCCCCGTGCGCGGGGCGATTCATCAGCAGGACGGCTACTGCTGGGAAGAATTCCTCCCCGGCGGGATGAACCTCCAGTGACTCTTCTCGGGGGCCGGGGACGTGCCCCTCCCGTGCGGGCAGGGCCATCGCTCAGCCCGGGGATGAACTCTCCCTCACCCCCTGACCCCCTCTTCAACTCCCACACGTGCACCAAGGCGTGAGCTGGGGCTCCGCGGGGCCCAGAGGCTCCGAACCCACCTCGGCCTCATTCCAGCTTCCCCGGGACACCGGGGGCTGGGCCATGGCGGAGCTCAGTCCCGCAGCATCACCGCTGTCTTCTCACATGCAGCACCAAGCCGGAGAAGGCTTGTCTGCTGAACCTTGGCCAGAGTTTTATCCCATGCTGGAGGGTGCAGCCACCTCTTAACAATTTAGTCTTGGTCTCCTCCTGGCCTGGACCCTCCAGACCCAACCAGAGTCCCCAGCAAGACACCACTGCCACTCTCAGATTGTCCCTGGTTGCACAAACCAAAGGAAAACTGTGGAGTCACTCTGGGACTTGGACTGGTGTCAGATGGGGATGTCCCCTCTGTTTCGAGGAGCGAGTGGTAGCTTTTGCTTGATGGCTCTGGAAGCCCTTGGCAGGCTGGGGGATTGTGCTGACATCTTGGAGTCGTGTGAGAAAGGGTGCAGAAGGTGTCTGTTCCTATTTCTGAATAGTCTGGTCTAAGTTGTGCTGGGGGAAACAATAAGGAAACAGAAGCACAAGGACAGCAGCTAAACTTTTGTGCTTTTCTGTATTTTTTTTAATTTTTTTTTTTTTTTTTTATTTCAAGGAAGCTTTCAGTGTGCTCGCCTGCTGGGTCCTCAGGGAATAACATGCTCCGGCAATTTATTACACTGTCTCTAGGCAGAGCCTACCACTGCTATATCAGGGAATTACTTAAGGAGTTACTCAGGTCCAGGTGGCTGTTTGAGAACTTATATCAAGAACTTACATCACCTGCTTTCCCTTGTAGTTAAATTTAGGTTCATTCTTCTGGCTCATTTCTCTTTTTATCAGAGCATAATTTAACCACTTGTCACTGGGGACAAAGAGAAGCCTAAATAAGCTTCAGAATACACCTGAGAAACTCTGCTGGGGAGGGCTAAGAAGCAATTTTTTCTTCTGAAAATCATTGTCCTTTCACAGTGACTCCAGTAGTTCCTGCCCTCCATGTTGGATGAAGGAAGTAGCAGATAGAAGACAAGGAAAAGATAGCATGACAAGAGATATCAGGAAGGCCAAGGGAAAGGTGAAGCAGAGGTATTTCCTCTCCTCATAGAAGAAGAGACAAAGCTTACATTGCTCTACACTTAAACTCCTTGGTTAAGTTCACTGCTGCATTCACAAACAGGGACAGGACGTACAGAGAGTGTGGCATGAGTGCCAGCATCCTGTGTCCCAGACTAGCAAGATGGTCAGGTGCTCCAACACTGTCATTGCAGACTGGCAGAGTTGGTTAGGGTCAGGAAAGGAGGATGTGAGAGACACAGTTCTTAATACCACAGAATTTCCGATTCCAGGCGCTGATGGTAGAAACTCTATGGAAAAGCAGCTTGTGAATGCTTTAAGTTTGTATTGCAATTAAATGCGTGTTTAAGTGCTTTGGACATTTTTGTAAAAACACAATGGCAGATATAGAGTACATTTAAGTACATTTGGATTCTGACTACTTTGGAGTGCCTTTATGGGGAGTGGTGGTAGAGGTATCTCTTTCTATCCCATGTTATTATCCATAGAATTCAGCTAGCGATTACAATGAAGTATTTTAAGGCAAACCAATGCCACTGATGGCTGCAGTGCAAAATCTGCCCTGTAAACTGCAGTGGTTTGGGAGCTGATTGACAAGCAACTTAGACATCTGGACACCAGGAGCAGAGCAGACAGCTGGAGCTGCCAACCTTTTCAGCTTATCCTGAGGTAAGGCTGTCCCAGCTCATCAGTCAGCACCCTTACATTTCTTAGGCCTTCAGATTTTAAAGAGGTTATACTGACCCATAAAATCTAGTAATATGAATGGGTATGTTTTGTAATTATTTTTTTCAGAATAGTAACTCAGGGGTTTGAAATGTTTGAAAGCTTCTTTGCTCACACCTTCCATTGTGTAGAGCAGAATTTCATAGCAGTTTTGCTTTTTCCATTCATTCTGGTGGAATCAAAGTAATGAGTGCTGCAAGTACCTATAACTCATTTAATTAATGCCATTGGGTTTGGTTTTTTTTTTCCCAAGGAGCCTGTAAAACAGCTGAGAATGTGTGGTGCTATGGACCAATAGCCTTTCAGCTCAGAAGACCTGTGTTCACGTTCAGGTATGAGATGTTCATAACAGTGTACTGGATTTGGTTCTCTCCTTAAAAACCTTTCTGTCCATTGCCAAACTCGTTGCACAGTTCAATGCAAACTGTAGTGTCTTATCAACAGAAGGAAGGGAGACTTTAACGAGCGTATCTGGACAGCTTGAGATGCAATGACAGTCTTGCTAAAAACTCAATGCGTTAAAGAGTTTTGAAGACCTTCATAACCTATTTCTGAAATTTATCCCAGCCAGCAGCATAGGCAGTGTGAGACACCCAAACCCACAAAGACCTTGTCATGACAGTCCCTGCATGGTGCACTGAGCCGGCCACGCCCATTCAAGCCTGGGTAAAGGAGTTTCATCACTAAACAAAATTATTTCTCTTGAGCAGAGTTAAGTCCTTTAGGTGATCATCTGCTTCATTACAGAGCATTAAAAAAAGAGGGAATAAATAATAGACATGCAGATCTAACTGCAGGCTTGACTTATCCCTCAGAACTGAGGGATAAGCCACACCTTTCCTTCTTAGCCATAAGGAAAAATAGGTGGCTGTATAGCACATCTATCATCCCAGCACCACTCTCTCTCTGATGAGCAATTTCTGCTTAGTTGTCTATAAAACAGTCTTTCCTTCTGTGACTCATGAGCCAACCTGAGACATGCATAACCTACTACATCTCCAGACTTCTGTACAGGTATAGATGCACATGTAATGATCTGACTCAGGCTGTACCAGAGCCCATCTGAAAGCTGTCTTCCATTTAGTCTGTTTAGTAAGAAGAATCAATAAATGGTTATTGGTGGTCCTGGGCCATGTCAGCCGAACCAGTCTCGTTTTCATTTGCAAAGACACCTTCGTGTGCCATGACCACAGCACTTCATCAGTATGGTGCTGAGATGTGAGATGTCTGCAGTAAAGAGGGCATCAATTCTAAGAATGTCTTGAGTGACATGGGACTGATCATCATCCTGGCATGAATAGGTACTGTCTCAGAAATGTATGAATAATATACCATAAACGTTGGTCATTTCTCAATCTGGTGTCCTGGAAGAGACAGTACCTAAACCAGCTTACATTAATCTTTTGGAGACAGATCTAAAAAATTTTCTATAGTTGTGTTGACCAACACAGCTTAAATCCCTTTCCATTTCTGGACGGTCTTGGGAAGTTAGACTAAAGCCTTGGAAATACTTTGTATTAAAATGATTTTCATGGAGTAACAAATTGAGCAATAATGCACAAGTTACAGTGCATCAATCACATTGGTGAAATGACATTTGAGGTATTAGATAAAACCTACCTATCCCCTTACTTCTTTCCTGTAAATATCTATATTTTCCATATGCAACTCTGCAGCTTTGTTATGATCTCCTACAACCAGTGCCTTCTTATTATCAAGTACAGAACAAGCCTAGTGAAAGTGCCTTTTTCCTTCCTCAGCTACTATCAAAACAGTGCAACAACCCCAGTCACAAACTCAAGAGTCTTTTGACAGCAGCAATTAAGCAACTTAATTAATGAGTGAATAAAAATGATAATATTTACTGAATGGGAGCATTCTGTTTTGCATTTTTATTCAAACTGTGCACCTGAAGAATACCACTGAGTATATTACCTCCTCCCCTTCTGCTTGCAAGCTCTCTTCATTTTTTTCCCCTGCACTGTTTTGACTTTGAAAGCACCCAAAAACTATTGCATGCCCAGACACAGGCATGATGCTGAGGCACGAAAAGACTCTTCAGGCAGCTGAGGGGAATATGCTGCTATCTTTGCTGTGGTTTTGCTGATCCTTAAAATGTGGCTTATATTTAAGGGACAATATTTATGGTGCATTTTTAAGCTTGAAATTTACATCAGAGTAGGTGATTAATTACTGATAAATGGCTAATAAAGCATTTATGCATTTAAAAATTAACCAATTTTGTACTGGCAGTGCTTTCCACCCTCTTTCTCAACATGTTTCACATGCATGTATACAGACTTCTGTTCCCCAATATTCTTTATTTGACTATTACTCTCTTCAACCTTCATATATTACATGCATACATATAAATATATGTTTTAGTCTACATGGGTTTTCTCAATGAAATATATAACCCACCTCAAATGCAAGTAAAGCCCCATACATAATTATTTTGGAATGACAGACAGTGAATTCCTTAGCTATTATTTTTGACGACCCTGTCATGGATGCCAGGCATATATTGTGGTAAGAGCCTGAGAAACTTGGGAAAACCCACCTGGGGAGCAAACTCCTTTTTTCTTTATGGAAAGGTTCCCCAAGTGACAGGCCTGCAATCCTGGGTGAGCTTAATTAAAGTCAATAGAGAAAACGAAAGCATTCAAAATTGCTGCCTTTGGGGCTTCCCCACTCTTCTTTTTCTTCATTTACTGACACTTTTAAGGGTAAGGTGCATTTTAAATTCCTTATTTGGGGCTTGGGGCTCAGTTCATCACATTCCCCTTCTGTTCTGTATCCCACATTAAATCTCTCTGACACTTCAAAGTGTTGTTTCCCATGATTTATGGCTAACTAATGCAGGTGCACTGGGCCTCCTGTGAGGTGCTGGATGTCCTCTTTGACATCAGTATTAATGAATGAAGTTTTGGCATACAAAGCCAGGTAAGGCATGTTACCTAAAAGTAACTGAGGTAAACCGAGGCACCCAAAAGTCAGCAGTGAAGCCAAAAGAAGAATTTAACCTTGTTGGCTCCCAGAGTTCTGCAGTATTTACTAAGCATTTTGTAGTGAGTTGTGCTGAAAGTATCCCCTTGGGATTTTCCAAAATCTGCCTAACCAGAGTTTGTGACCCTAGTCGTACCTCATTGCTTCTCCTCTCCTGCCACAGTTGCACATCACAAGCCAGAGACACGCTGAAGCAGCAGAGCTGGAGCACACATGGAGGGGGGAAAAAAAAGGCCTTTGTGTAATAGGATCTTGACCATCTGCTGCACCTGCCATTTCAATCCCTTGTCTGTTTTGAATCATACATTGTCAAATGTCACAATCACTACCAGGCCTGAAGCTTGGATTAGTTCTTGAGCTTGTAATGCTTACTTTTGAAATGAATGGCAAAATGCCTACTGACTTCAGCACAAGCGGAGCTCAAGAACTGACAGCTACAATCACCTTCATTTGGACCGCACCCATACTGGCAGAATATATTGGAAGTGGTGTCAGCAACAGCAGTGGGACTGGGGCATTCGTGACAAACTACCTTTGGGGTTTGCTTTTGGAATAAAATCCTCATTTACCAGCCTCTGGTAATGAGGTGGCCACATGACTTTAGAGCAAAGGCATTTTTATTAGTGCCTAATGGTAGATATCCTAAATTAGGTTTGTGAATTAAGAAAACACTTGGAACATTCAAGTGATCAAAATCCCTGATGATAAAGATGGGTGTCAGAAATTCCCCAGTTCCAATTGTTGGTCCCATAGCACTTACATGATTCACTA
Source organism: Cinclus cinclus (assembly GCF_963662255.1). Lineage (NCBI taxonomy): Eukaryota > Metazoa > Chordata > Aves > Passeriformes > Cinclidae > Cinclus > Cinclus cinclus. Next base: position 93,904,698 of record NC_085046.1, on the reverse strand, counting down.
CATGTTAATCTAGGCTGTCTGTACATTTATTGTAGAAGTAACTGTGTGGTGGGATGATAGTAGTTACATATTCTGTCCTTCACAGCACTGAGAAACCTAAGAGGTGTGCTATGCCAGGAGCAGGGGAAATTCAAAGTCCAGTACATATACCATGCTGGGGTTAAAAAGAGAGATGCTTCTCTTGCTCGTAAGCTCAAGGGGCTGAGGTGAGGCAATCTACTCAGATTCATAGCAATAAGGGCTCTGTGCAAAATGCTATCTGGGATCTCAGTTCTGAAAAAGACCCCATTCTGTTGTGGGATATCTGAATCCAACAGATCCAGTTCTGATCTGTTTGTATTTTAAACTATGCCAGATCCAGTATCTCCTCCTTTTCCTGTTCCTCCTTTCCATGCTCCCTCAGCAAGCAGCCTCACTTCTTTACTTCCCTCCTGGAGGAAGGCTATCAACACTGAAAAGGTTAAGTGGGCTGCCTTATGAGTTGGGATGTTGTGAAATTTACACTCATTAGCTTCTCTGGGTGGCCATCAGGAATTTAATTAATATCCTTGACATGGGTTGTTATAACTGGTATCATGGCTTCCAGATGCCCATTGCTGAGAGACAGAGATTGCACTCGTAAAGAGTGACAGCTTTCAGGAGCGTGCAGAGGCGTTATACTCTGTCTTGCAAGAAGAAAGACAGCTCTGGTTGCCACCTTCTTCCTGTGGGAAAAAAAAAAAAGGGAGAAAAAAACCGGCAGCCTTTTTGCAGGTAGCCTCACTCATGACAGTAACATCACGTCTGTTTCTGCCCTTGTCAACACATCTCACTGTCCACAATCACTCATGATCTCCAGACAGACAGCACTGGAGGAGATCATCAATTGCCAATGCAATTCAGCAGATACACTTCATAAATTTTAATTACATTCCCACTGAAAATGAATGGTCAGAAAATATAAAACATCTGCCATCCAGATCATTTACATTTTTCATACAATAAATCATTGGCAACATCCAAAACAATGGATTAAATCATGTGGAGTGTGATAGGTCAAGAAAGAAGAAACGGCACCCATCGTGTGATTACTGTCTGGACCAAAGCCATTACACGATGTACAGTATCAAGGAAAATAAAAACATTAAAAAATAGTAACCATTTGGACTTGTCCTCATAAATAAAAAATCCCTGGTATCAGATAGACCCTTCTAATGGATCTATTACTGTGTCTATGGAAAAATGAGGGATTGTTTAAGAAAAAGAATATTTAGTTAATTAAGATGGAGGGAAATGGGTATTTATCAATTGAATGTCTGGACTATTTAGCTTGTAAATACAATAAAGAGGTGATGTCAGTGATAAATAATCTGTTAATCAGGTTTAATTAATATAATTTCTGTTAAAATAACTCAGTCAACATTTTCTTCGATAGTAGGGTGTGAAATCCTAGTGTAAGATCATCAGACAGTATGTCCAAATTATGTATTTTACCTGACAAAGCATCACGAGCCAGGTATGGGACTCAGAGGCAATGTACTACATCCTTTTTTTCTGTTTGCAAGGGAGCCAGCCCTGATGATGGTGGGGTGGTGATGCTCAATGAGCCCTACCCAGGAGGTAAGAAACCTGTGCTTAGCTCCTGTTCTCCTTCAGCTGGATCTCCTTGTTCTCCTTCAAATTGCGGGAGATACAGGCCAAGGCAGCAGGGTCATCTTTCCCTCTACAGAGGGTTTAAGGCAATGCAGCCAGAGCCACAAATGCAAAAAAATGCTTTCTGTTCTAGGTACCACAGATTTCCTCAGATTTAGTGAGTTTTGGGTGCCTGACTCTTGGAAGCTGTTATCCTGAACTGTAGGTGTTTTGTGCTGTTGAGTATTATATGGGATTTTTGTTTTGTTCTGTTTTGTTTTTGAATTAGCAATGATATTGTTACATCACCTTGTGTTGCATTTTTATCCAAATGATGCTTTCTACAGCCATTCTCCTCACTGCCTGTGCATTTGCCAAACCTGAGACATTGTCCTCTCTCCCTTGAACCATTCTTATTTTCTAAAAGCTGAAAGTAATTTTGGTTGGATCCACGTCAAGGCTTGCTCTTTTCTTTGCCTACTAAATAGTACCAATACAAAGGCATGGGCATCCATGGGAGCAGCAAACTGTGAATACACTCAATCACAAGTTGTTGGATACAGCACATCCTCATCCCTAGAGCAGATGAGAGATTAGTGTTTTTGTTAACCTCAGTATCTTTCCTGTTGAATGAAATGGGTGGAAATCAGGTATACACTGAGCAAATGTTTATTTTGACTGGAAGCCCTGTCACTTTGTGTATTTATGTGAAATAGAGAGATGTATGCTTAGCCTGAGGAGGTATCTGCACTCTTCAAAAAAGGCCATTGATGAATGGCTGTAAAAGCTATACTTTTATGTTTTATGTTCTTCTAATGCTGCTAAATTGTTGTATATTAGGTTAAAAAATAGTTCATTCTGATCTTACATGATGAGCATGTCTCACAATGGTATGTGCAATATAAGACTCTTTCATTTGACAATTTACTGCTGTTAAAAGGAAATAAAAATCCTCATAACATATGAGAGAACAGTGTAGCTGGGAGATTTTCAAGGTGTTCAGCTTGAGTTCCTTGAACCAGGAATAATGTTTTTTTGACTCAATGTATCTGTGTATTTTTAATTCAGTTACACAAATATCAGGGGGGAAGAGGTAGCAATTTTTTCCCTCATAGAGATGTTTTACTTCATACTAAACTCCTTTACAACAACAGTAATTATTGAAAAATACCACAGAAGTGCTGCAGCACATGTTATTAGTTACTATTTATACAGTGACACATATTGCTCTACAGACAAATAAAAACAATGTGACTTTTCCTTTCTCACTGTGATGGTTTATGGGCTTTTTATTACAAGTTTGTCCAGCTGGTTTAGATATGACAAGTAATTCTCCCCGAATCTATTCCTTTTGCCCTAAACCCCAACCTGAAAATATAAGTTTTTGTAAAATCACAAAGCATTTGTGCCATTTGTATCTGCTTTTCCCATTTTGTGCCCCATCCCCCAACTCCCACCCATCCCCACATTTCTCTCATTTTCTAATCTGTTTTTTCCAAGTTTTTTTTTTTTTTTTTAGTCCCACTGTTGCCATCTTCACATCTGCTCAGTCCAAGTCTGGAAGCAAAACCAACAAGCCGTAGTGCAATGTTCCCAGTACCTCTGCCCGTTTTGGAAATGAAAGGTATTGGCAGACCAGTTTTCCCATTGTTTTCAGTCTTTGGCCTCAGTGGTGCTTATCTGTATATGGTGGGATATGGGATAGTCCAGTGCACCAACCGCTTCCTTCTGGCTTTGCCCTCCACCAAAGCACAATTCCTGCACTATGCACTGCCCATTGCTTCCTCCGAGAATTTCACAGGATGTCCTAGGGTTTTCAAATTATGCTCCTAAGGTGCTGGCTGGCCCAGCATGTAGAAGAGGATATTCTCCACATGCCCTTAAAGGAAATAATGATTATACTTCTGCTGTTTAGGAAATACTGGGGTCTGCTCAGTAGCTATGTTAAGCCCTCCTTATACTTCAGATTTACAGATTTCAGCAGGCCAGTTGATGGCATATATTCACAAGAACTCATTCAGTCAGAAAAAACCAAGAAGTTTAGGAAGTTTGTCCAGTCGTTTAAGTGACTTCAGCACTTCTTTCTCAGTGTATCTCCATCGTGAAACATTTTCTGCAAAAATTGCACAGAATGAGGAGAAAATTCAAAAAGGCACATAGGCACCTAACATGTCAATCCGGCAGAATGCAATTCCCTAAATTGATGTCATCATCTGATTCCTTACACACCTGAAGATCATCTTGGGTAGGTACCTGGAAGTTTCTAACCCAGATTTGGTGCTGGTGACTTTCTCTGGATCAAGTGTGTGCTGTTGACGTGCTTCAAGATCACCCCCACCAGCTGAGCTTTGGTTTGCATCCAGGATCAAGGTCAGAATGCACCAGCTGGCTTCCTCTTAGATAAAATCCATCTGGGAAAGCACTCCAGGAGCTCACGGAGCCCAAGGCACACATGGGTGTCTCAGCTTAATGGGACCAGGCTACACTAGTCCAGAAAGAGCGCCCTGAAGGACGTGTGCCATGGCCATGCTGGGCTCACTCCCAGCTCTTTTGCTGAACACATCTGCTCCTATTGGTCTGCATGACAAGTGCAGGCACAGCTACAGTGGCTGTGCAGCTCGTCCCAGAGCTGACTGCATGTGCACATACGTGTGCGGGGCCGTGACACCTGCACGCGCGTGCATGCACATGTGTGTGCACGTGTAATTTATCATTTTTGTGTGTGTGACACACCAAAAATAATGTATGAGCTCCCTCTGCTGCTTTATACAAAGAAATTAATCAAGAAAATTGCTTGCAAAGCTGAGAGCATTTTATTCATATCTTGCTGATAATGCTGTTTGCACAAGTAGTACTAAAAATAAGTGTGTATTATGCTTGCAAAGCACTGTCCAAACATCAAATAATTAAATAAAGAAAAGAATCTATGTTGGCTTTTTTGAGTCATAAAATATTCCAAATATATCTGTTTTTATCAAATTAAATATTTTAGGCAAGAGAGTGTTTTCTGAATTTGGAGAACATATCAATAAAATCACTGAAAGCTCTATTGAGAGATAAGACATTAAATATATCTAGTTTTTATTTTTTCTCTTCTTGAAGGAAATAAATAATGTTTAAATGTTTAACAGTAATACATTATTGGGTTAGGAGTTTTTTGATATCTTTTGCCCTTTGTTAAAAAAGCTTTATATAGTTACATGTGACATAAACTACTCTTCAAGTTTATCTGAACTTCTAAATCCCATAGAAAGAAAAAACAGATTACTTTAGTGACAAAAACAGATATGTGGAGAAGAATATTGTTCAAAAAAACTTTAAAAAGCTCTAAAATATATTTTTGTCTTTTCTTTCTTTTCTATTCTTCCTAATTCTTCTGCTTTTAAAATGATGCAAGAGCAGTATCTGAAATACATTATTATTTTATGCATTGGAAGGGTAATTTTGATAAATTGACTTGCAAACAGTTTTTTTTTTTCCTGAAGGGGTAAAATAAAAAGTGTAGTTATATGAATATATTCAAAGAAAAAGTGAAATCTGGATGAAAATTTTTAATAAATTTTTCATCCTGAAAATTCTAGTTAAACAGGAATAAAAGGATGTATTTCTATCAATTCAAATAATCAGTTTGAATGACTTTTGAAAGATTTTTTGACATTTTGAATTGCAGAATAATAGACTGAAGATACCCCTGGAGTTATCTGATCCCTGCCCAAATTAAAGTGTCTCAATATTGCTTAAGTGGATGCTTTTCTCTAAAAATGTACTTTAGTTTAAAAAAAAAGGGAAAGATATGCAAGAAAAGCTCCCAAAGTAGTTGAACATTTTGAATCACACTAGGCAATAAATGTGACACAAAGCAATGATTGACTTTGCCTTACAGCTTAGTAAGAAATTAAAAAAAATATTTAACCAAAAAAGAAAAAAGAAAAACAAATTTATTGTCAGAACTGTTAATGAATAATCATACTGTACGTGCAAGGCTGCTTGATCTCAACTGACAATGAGAGACATTGAGAATCAAATAGAAGAAATCTTTTGTTGGAATTGCACCAACCACATAAGCTGAGCCAAACACCCAGTGGAGCTTCCTGAATATTACAGAATCCCAGAATCATTAAGGCTGGAAAAGACCTACAAGATCATCAAGTCTAACCTTTGATTGATCACCACATTGCCAGCACTATGTGCCATGTCCAGTCATTTATTGAATACTTCCAGGGATGGTGACTCCATCACCTCCCCGAGCAGTCTGTTCCAATGCTTAAGAAGCATTTTCACAAAGAACTTCTTCCTGATGTCCATCCTGAATTTCTGGCACAGCTAGAGCCTATCTCTCATCCTATCACTGGTTGTCTGGGAGAAGAGACTGACCCCCATCCTGATACAACCTCCAAGTAGTCGCAGAAATTAAGGTCCCCCCTGAATCTACTTTTCTGCAGGTAAAACAGTTCCCTCAGCTACACCTTACAGGACTTACTCTGTGCACCCTTCACCAGAAAGGCAATGAAGGGTACAGAGTAAGTCGTCTAAGGAACAGTGGAAGGAGCACAAATCTGAAAGAACCATCAATGATAATAAACTTCAGTAGTTTCAAGTTTTCAGAAATTTTTCATTGCTTTGACTACTTCTGCCTTTTGATTTACAGACTGGCTATTTCCTTGGCTTTTGAATACTCATCTATCTAGGATTCTCACAACACTTTTGTTTAACAATTATTTGCAGCATGCTCCCTGTATGAGTTGAGTAGGACAATCACCCTTTCCTTAGCTTTCACTCTATATATGTCAGCTGTTGCACCACAGACCTGTAACTGAAAGGCAATTTATTCCAGCCACTTTCAGTGTGGGGCTGTTTTCTCATCTGTCATAACTTTTTAAACATCTGTAACTTGTTTCTCTATGTGTATACAAAATGATGCCAAACTAGACTAAGCATGTAGCTATCTGTATTTTTCCACCATTAACAACTTAGCAAGGATAAGAGGCATTTGATATCCTCCTTTTTTGTCAAGGCTTGCTTCTGTGATACTATAAGAAAACAGGATTTCTATCTGATTGAGTTCTAAGCTGTGGTTTTGAACTTTGCTAAATAACAGGTATAATTGAGTCATTCTTAATTACTGTGTATGCTATTGGACCATATTGCTCAGGACAGTAACTATTGGGTAGCTGCATTGAAAATGTGTGTTCCTGCTCCTCTCACAAAAACTGAGCTTTAGTAAGCCATCCTTATTTGTCCACATTTGCCTGCCCTCCCTACCATGGCAGTCTATGTGTAAACACTTCTGATAACCAAATTTGTGTCTAATAAATACACTACTCACTGATGGAGCTAAAATTATCTAATCTGCAGGCTTTGCACATATAGGAGTTGTTGAATCAGATATTCTAACACAGGCCCTGATGTCTCTTCTGGAAACTTCACCACCTCAGTTTGTGTTTTTCAGTTTTAAATTGGTAGCATTAAATGTCTTTAATAGGTTATTACTGGAATCCTGTAGACAACAGAGATGTAGTGAATACAAATAGAGTACTTGACAAATCACAGACTGTAATGGCTGGCAGATCCCATTGGCAATTTAGTAATGTGCTCAGGATCACAGATATTAGAACTGGAAAAGACACATTATGTGTAATCCTAGGTTGAATGAAGAAAATGGCAGAATTTCTGTTGAGTTCAATGGGACCAGTTGCATTAATAGTGTTGCATTATATCCTCTTCCAGTATTGATCATAGCAATCCAGTCTGTGGGCAGCTCTACGGGGAGCTCCTTGAATTCAAGCACTGAGGTCTGGTAGGAAAGTACATAGCTGCAAGCTGTATTGATTTCTGTGTTCATTTAGCACTGGCCATACTCCCAAGGCACTGTCTCTGGGCTCATTCAAAATTTACTAAATTTCTTCTTGTTGTATAGTCCTGGTCAAGAATCCAAGGGGATATACTTGGGACATTGTACAGAACAGCTTGAAGTGACTGAAAACTCTTACAAGATCCAGAATGACTTCTGCTGAACTTTGCAGATGTTTCCATCAGACTTATTTAATGTGTGTTGGAGCCATGGGCTCCTTCATAAACCTGGATACTTACTATTTTCTACTGTCATCAGAAATATAAATGACCCATTAAATAGGCAACTGAGTATGCCTTTGATAACAAGATTCTCTCAGGTGGCAAACAGGCAGGAGGCTACTAAGTAAAGGAGGCAGTTTGTGCTGAGGGCCAGGGTTACAAGAGCAGTACAGGACACTCCAGTATTCTATACCAGATGCATAACTTAGAACACCCTAAACCTCATTTTGCTCAGGTTGTCCTAAATAGTCCTCAAGTCCATTCTAAAAGTTGAGCTTCAACAATAAAGTGGAAATGTGACTTTGATGCACTTCTCTACTTGAGGTCGTAAAGAACGTAAACTAAGAATTGAGTCCCTGGGGTGACTGCACAGTTTCACTGTCATTTCTCAAGGCTTCAAGCTTCTGTTCTGCTAAATGGAAATTAGAGGCTAGTCTCCAGATATGAGCCCTTGAAAAGAAAAGCTACTGACAGCTGCAAAACTTTAGCTGGCATGTAACTAGTGCACTAATATATTCTCCTGATAAAATCCCATGGTCATGTATTGTTTCAAATCCTTCCACTGACTTTCAGGCAGTAACCGAAAAGCAAAAATGCAAGGTGATCATTGCCTCAATAAAAACCTTTCAAAGCCAAGTGTAAATGAATGCTGTAAATTGCACATTTTTTCCCCCATGCATCTCTACAGATCTGAATTCCGAGGATCAATCAGTTGCACACAGGAGTCATGACCCTGCTCTCATTGCTCTAAGGAACTGTTGTCTCACTGCATGCTATGACCCTTGGCATGAACCTGGTAATATTACTACTTGTGGGTCTATCAACAACAAGCCCTCTGTGGTCCCAATGTGCTTAGGAAAACTTAATTCCTCTTGTTCCAAATGTAGGGATCTCTTTTGTGCCCATTACCCTTTGACACTGCTATTCAAGCTTACTTTTCCAAACACTGGTCCCATAAACACTACTCCCCTCACAGGAACATAGGCTGGAAATAGCAAGAAAAACTAGTGCAAAAAATGTTTTCTTTTGATGTTCTGATTTTGGGATGGTTGCTAAATGTATGTCTCTGCCTTTTAGGAAGCTTTGCATACTGGCTGGATAGCTGACTTCTCTGTGACTTAATCTTCAGTCTTCTTGTAGGCTTAGCAGACAGGTTGCAAATGCTTTGTGGTCCTCATGGTATTAGATCTTGCTATGAATCTATAGGTGAAATCAGATTCCTACAAATCACTACTCAAGTATATGTTAGCTTTGACTGCCTGGGTGTCAATCACAATTTAAAAGAAATCTTCTCTGTGACTATACTAGCCTTGGAAAGACATATTTCAGTTATTTCCACATTCTGGAACCAAAATCACTTCCTCTTATGAGGAGCTGAGTCCTGACCAAGCCAGCTCAGGTGCTGCAGCAGCAGCATCAGCACTGTTAATGCCCACAGCTGCTCTGCTTGTTGATTCCATAGAAGGAGCATCTGAGTGGTGCTTGTGTGTCTCTATGCATCCTTTACATGTGAAATATCCATCAGGGTCTGAAAAGTGAAAATTTGATGCAGAACACACCAGAGCACAAGGGACTGCTTGGCCTTCTCCCCTAACTTCTATACTGGTAACTTTTGTCTACTACTCTGCTCCTTTACCGAGCAAATAAATACCTTGGTTGCTGGTTTCCAAAGTAAGCTCCTGGTACCTTTTCTGGCTGAGTGGCAGGTGGGCACTGGGCAGCATGGTTTAGGCTGTCTGTTTGCCAGGTGAGCAGGCTGGTGGCTCACTCTGGCATACAGCAGCACTGCAAGAGACCTGAAGGAGAGGAAGCACAACTGATGGCAGCTTGTAGTTTGAGAGTCTGGAGGTCTTTCACAGCATCTTCTGAAGCACAAATGCTGCTTCTGGGTCTTGAGAAGGGCAGAGTGAGCTTAAAAAGAATGAAGGCTGACATTGCAAGGAGTATAGTTGGGGTAGACTGGGGTCCCTTCCTCATCACTGATCTGCTCAGGAGCTTTCAGGAATGCACTACCTTGTGTTTAGCCACAATTTCTTCTCTTTGCTGTAACTCACAGAGCTAGACTATGCTCCTCAGGGCAAGGCTTGTGCTGCCTGCCCATCTTCTCAGCAGGGATCCTTGGGTTGTACTCAGCACAGCTCCTGACACACCACCCCAGCTGCTCCTCTCCCTGGAGGGGAGCAGGGAAGCTCCTGTGCAGCTGTGAGGAGACCACGGCCAGACCTCAGCTGCCACTGCATGTGAAATAAAGCTGGGTGTTTGTGTCATTTTGGGGGCTGCAGTTGGGAGCAGACACCATGCAAATAAGTAACTGCTCCCCTGGTTGTTCAGCAGCTAAAATTGTAATGAGGTGTCTTGGACAGATGAAGGCAAATAGAGAAGTGAGCTGCAGGAGTTAACAGCACGAAGGATTTGCTTCTCGTTATGTCATTCCTTTGCTCAAAGACTACAAGGATGGCCTGCCATGCAGTTCATCTGGCCTGAAGCTTTCTGCTTTAGAAAGAAAAAAAGGTTCACTGCTTTTCCTATCTGGTCATTCTGTGAAAATTAATGTTTTTCTTGTTGTTGTTGTTGGCCTTTTCAACAGAAAGTCAGCAGCTTGGGAACTGGTGATCTGCCAAGGCAGTCACCACACACTGCAAGGTAAGGGCTGCCCACCCTGGCTATAGGCTGGGCAGGCTGTGAAAGGGAATGGAAGTGGATGAGTGAAATGGAACAGGGAAGAATGAATGGAAGTGGATGAGGGTTGTAGCATCAGGTTCACTTTTCAGGGTTGCATTGGATGGTCTTTTTTTATTGTGATGTTTTCTTATTCCTTCTCCTCAGGATGTTTCAGTCATGTCCGATGGGGGTGCTCAAAGAAGCAACAGTAAATTTCCTTCACTTAACAAATGGCACTGGTAAAACTGTGCTCCCATTGCTGTTCTCCTGGTCTTAGTTTACTGCCAAATCCTGTTGTGGACACACAGCATAAAGGGAAGTTTTTTATATATATATTCTATGTATTGTAGATTGCAATATTTTTGCTCAGAAAAGTCTTTGCCTGAGCTGAAACAAAGAATGGGGATGCCCCTAACCCCAAGAAAGAGAGCTTTGGAAAGTTACATGTGAAGGAAAAATAGATATACAGCCAATCCACTGAATTTTTATGGACTGGTTTTTTTTTTCTGACATGCTAACTAATGGCACTGAAGTTTTAGTGGCTTTTGATCTTTGATACTCATTATACCAGTTTAATTTAAAAGGCCTGACTTGGGTCATCTATTATTTTTATTCTAGTAGGTTTATAGTAGGTTTAGTGTTTTTGTTTGAGCAGCTCAGTTAATTTTAGGTGGAAAAGGCCTCATTCTCCTGTGGTTAGCACTTTGGGTAGTCACTTCCTGAAGAGCTTCCTCTCAGACGACTCCCTTTGGGCACTTATTTCCAGTGAGTTAAGGTGGGCTTTTGGGTCAGAGCTTAGAGAGCTGTGAGTCAGGAGAGAATCAAGGATGATGTATTTTTCTCACTCTCTATCTCTGTGCTGCTTTATTTCTGGAAAATCAAATATAACAGTTTAATCAAAAAGGAAGTGGGAAACAATGTAAAAATACTGCCTAGCTTTTGCACAAATAAAGAATAAATGAAATAGAAGCATATTCATCAAAATCCAAGTCAATACTAAAATAAAGTTGGCCCCTGTTGGTATATGCAACATAAAAGGAAAAGAAAATAAATGTAGGGAGCAAAGCACTTATGAAAAGGATTTTTTATTTTGGTGAAATAACTGTTTTTCAGAATATAATAGCAGTAACACAGTCTATGCATAAATGTTACGAGGGGGAAACCTAGGCTTTAAATTAGATATTTTTCTTTCTATACAAAAACAGTAGCAGAGAACAGCTTTGGACACTGTTTAGGACTGGGAATTACAACATAGTTAATTTGGAGGGGCTGAATTACAAGTATCCAATGTGATTGATTCTAAAAGGGCAGATGGGCCCTTTAAAGTCCTGGCAAGGCAGGAGGTCACACTCATAATACTGTGGCATACAGGGACCAGGAATCCACCCAGGGGACTGGGAACCCTCCCAGGGGCTCGCAGCCAGCAGCCTTAAATAAAGTTCTGGTGCAGAATGAGTACTGAAAATGCTAATAAATAAATAAATTCAAAAGAGAAAAGACATGACAAAGCAGGCTGCAAAGGAGCAAATACTTGTCTTACAAAGTCTGAGGGAAACTGATTTTTGTTTGTTGCTCTTAAAGTGGGTTTGGGGAAGAGCTGCTCAGGAATTTTCCCTGTAATGGGAAAACAATATTTGGCCAAGAACTAGTGGAAAAATTGAGTTGAGGTTGCTCAGATCAGCTACATAGAGGCCCCTAGGAACTGATCTGATTCCCACTCAGATCAGCTCACCTGCCCCACCTTCCTAGAGAGTTCTGATACCTTAATTCACCGCTGTGCCAGAAGGTACCCACTGGGGCTAGAGAGCATTTCATCCTCTTGGGTGGAAAAGGTTCCACTCAAGAAGATGCAGTGACCCACCCAAGGGCAGACTCTAACCAGAGACAGTGACTTTTTGCCACATCATAAGTCAAAAGGGTAGCTTGGAAAGTGGTTGGGAAAACCACTTGGTTTTCTCATCTTGGAAAACAGATGATGAGCTGTACCATCAGATGATCAATAGATGCTTTAGGTTTTCTGATGGAGTACTAAGGTGATGTCAAATAAATGTTTTAGGAAATTTGATTCCTTATAATTTGTTCTGGTCTTGTTCTTTAGGATTTTGAGAAGGTTTTGGGATGAAGTATATTTTTTTGAATAAAATGTTTGGTACACTTATGCCAATATAGTTCTGCTGTGACTTTATCTATGTTATCTGCATGAGATCTCTTGATTCCAAATGGATGATTCTGGATAGTGTAAAAATACAGGTTAAGCCAAACTTGCCTTGTATATTGTCCAAGAGCCATAAATCCAAGAAAAATACAACCAAAGTAAAAGGCAGGAAAGACCAGAAGCTCATCAGATTTTTTTGTTTCCACTGATGCCTTTATGATAAATGGATTTTATAAGAAACAAAATCTGGAAAAAAACTGGGACCCAGCTTCCTCTTGGCCTTGAGGGGAGACATGCAAAAATTCATAGTGCATTTCACAGAAACCTTTGATCAAACCACCCCGGAGTCCTACACAGTCATTGGGGTTACAGAAACTCCAGTTTACTGCAGTTGGGAAGAGGCCAATAAATGGATCCCATTGCCAAATGGTTGTGGTACCTGTAATGTTTCTCACAAGAGGTTCCATTTTATGCACACTTTACATCCACTGAAGGCATTGCTTTTATAATGGTTTATGATGTGGCCCTCATTGGACACAGCCTAATGTCTGGTGCCAGAGATAGGTGGTCTGTTCAGTACAGGATGCAAAATTACCATTCTCCATATTGACCTTTTCATCCAGAAAAGGGGAGAGAAAGACAGGACCCTTTTTTGAGGATGTTAGTCAGCATGGAAAGAGAAGACCAGAATGCCAAGGGAATCAGAAAAAGATACCAATGCAAAGACACCCCTGCATAGACATTTGTCTTGTCTGAGTACCCTCTACCCTACCCAACAAAGGTTGTGTTGCAGCTAGTGGCCATGATGAGTCTCCTTACCCCTATTGTCCTTGAATGTGCTCTGGCAGGCCTGCATTTCCTGGATGATGTTTTTTACCATGAGTATTGGAAAGGAAGATGTGTAGTTTGCCTCCTGGGCAGGTGAGCAACTGCCTGCAGAATGCTGTTAGCTGGGAAATTTAACTGCATAAACTGAAGTGCTGTGAGTGGTGATTTCAGAATTGGCATGTTCTCCTTTCAACTTATAAACCTATTTTGATATTTATATAGAGCCATAAAATGTAGCAGAAAAGTTTTAATATATTTACATTCATAAGACAGCTACATATATCCTGAAACCAAAGCTGTTATTTTTGTTTTCTTTACTTGTTATCCAGTAATATGTAAATTATTGATCACATCCACTCAGGCTTAGTAAATCTTGCATTCACATATACCTTTTTAATGACTGAAATAGTGATTTTTTTTGTGGATAATAATGTTAATAGGCATACAGTACTGAAGAGCTGCTTTAAACCACCTACCAAACAAATATGTCTCCCATGATGCTGTCATGGTTACCTTTGACATGAAATCACCATCTTATTGTACGAGAAAGGAGGGGCAATGTTTTCTGGAAAGAAGAGTTTAGATGACAATGACTTGACTTCTAAGACAAGGTTCTGCTGTTATCTCTGCTGCTTTGACTTTCCTGGAGCTGCTAAGATTCAGCTAGAGGGCAGAAATGGAAACAAAAACTGTAGCTTATAGAGGAGTAAAGACCTCATTTGTCTGGCAGAGCAACAAAGACTGAGAGGGAAGGACCCTCAGAGGTTGTGATGTATTTGCTAAGAAAGAGACAGATGGAGGTAGAGTGAGTGGAAAGTTTTGATGAAGTTGGAAGGACTGAATAAATGAAGTTCCATTCAGAGTGGGAAGTGTGGTCTTCAACATCACCACGATTTTGGCTCCAAGTCAAATTAAATAATACATGTTTTCCTTGACCTTGTGCTACTTTCACAGTGTGTTACATGATATGTTCAAAAATTAAACTGCCTCATAATAATACTCCTTACTCTGGTGTTTTTATTGGAGTACCACATACAGCCTAATCTTCCAGGCTTCACTTGGACAAAACTGTCAGTGTTTTCAGAGCAGGTTTTGCCAAAATGTCCAAGAAAAGCTTGTGAATACAGTTTCATTTCAGAGCAGTATTGCACATTCCCCAACACTCACTGAAACAGTAGCTGAAATAGGTTGGAAATATCTCAGCAGAAGTGTTTCAACATACAGCAGCAGTGTTTGTTTTCATGTCTGGAAATACTACAAGATAGCCTGGATGCAGCAAGAGAAGAGTGAGTCTGTCCAGTGGGAAAGAATGACTTTAGGTTAAGCTGGAAGACACAGACACTGATTCCCCTTGGAATCAGCTTGTTCACCTCTGGCCCCTAGAAAACATTCAGTAATGGGCCAACACTATCAAGGACCTGTAACGGTGAGCTCAGAACTCTTTCAGATCAGCATTAATAGGATGTGCCTGTGCTTGTAAGGATGCCTAGTCTGCATTTTTATAGGTGCATAAATAACGTGGCAGACTAAATTAATGCACAAGCCAGGTTAAGACCTTTATAAAAGAAAAAGATTGTTGCATTATTGGCATTAATATGATTGAAAGGGTGAGTGTAGAGATATGATGCCATATGGTGGCAAGCAAGGCCTGTGGTAAGCTTTCTGCTGGGAAATGGTGTCACCTTAGTGCACAGTGGAGAGTGACTAGTGAACCACTCCTGAAGATCTTCTGTTGGGTTGTAGTTGTTTTCTTTAAAGAGCCGAGCAGCTATTAGTTGCTATAAAGTTGTTTGTTGCAAAGGAACATCAGTCTCAAAAGGCATAGAGTCACAAGCATTAAAGTCCATGCTAAAGTTTTTGGTATAGAGTCCCAAATAGAAGTAAAGTCCCAATTAGAAGTAGAAACTTCTCCTGTTGAGGTCCTGGCAGGGCTGATGTTGCTGCAGCAGCTCCTGTCTTCTTCAGGCGAGGATGATGTAGGTGAGAAGAAAGAGAGAGCAAGAGCAAGCAAGAACAAGCCTCTCCCCAATGCACAGATTTTTATACACAAATTACCCAATAAGCTAAAAGCACAAACTTGAACCATTTCTTCTTAACCTATTAGAATTCTAGTATCTTAGCACGCCAGGTTTCATATAAACTATACATATGGTATATCTTGTTCTATCTAAAAAATGTAAGCAATATTCTTACTATAGTTTTATTATGTCTAAAACTATGTTCCTGGAGCCTTAATGGAAACTTGTTTTCAACACCAGTATCTAGGACTTGGTTTTCAACCTTCACTAGAACTTGCTGATCTCTCACTGAAGAACTCAGAGAGGCCTCTGTTTTCAAACTCCAACAATCTTCCTTGGGTTTTCTGTGTCATCATTGGTAGTAAAGGAATTGAGAATTTAACTATGCTGACTTGCTGTAGAGTCTAGAGAATTTTTAGACTTTTCTCCTAGGATTTCTCCCTTAGGAGAATTCCTGCTGTATCCTGCAGAGTACTTTTCTTTAATTTGTACTTTGCCTGCTGTCTCCAAATGTGCATGTGATCTTAACCTCAAAGAGATGTCTTGTTCAGGAAAATGTTGCCTAAAGTGAAGACTTTGGAAGACCTCTCAAAAATACACTTGGATGTGATTAAGCATTCAGGTTTGAAAGGGGCAATGATCAGTGTGCAAAAAGCACTGGAGGGAAGGACAGAGAATGAGGAGGAAGAAGCAGAGCTCAGTGTTGTCAAAAAGCCACAAGACCTTTGAATTATTACACTGAAAATTGAAACTACTCTATCAAAATTGATGGAAGTGGCATGTAAGGTTGTTCTTTTCTGTACCTTATGTCCAAAGTTTACACTTTGAAATATGTTTATCTGTAATTCAAACCTAGGAGTCTGAGTGACCTCAAGTTATTTTTTTTAAGCAGCCTCTATTTATGTGACTCTATGCACAATGACCCTTTGGACACAGAAAGACATGTTGATGTGCTTTGAAATCAAAATGACTACATACAGATGCCAACATACACACACACACACACACACACACACACACACACGCACCCTTTCACTCCACCCTTCCCCACGTGGCAGCTTCTGCAAATTTGTGTCTTTTTTAAGTATAAGAAAAGATCACAGAAATATTGGAATGTTATTGTTAGAAATTAATGCCATAACTTACGGTATTATGCATATTCTTAAAATACATGGGTATGCACTCTCACGTGCACATACTGAGCAAACATACTCTGCCATGTGAGAGCACTTCAGAAAAATCATTACAATTCATCATGTATTGTGTCCTCCCCACTACTTGAGGATGAAAGTTTTCAATACTAATGCTGCAAAGTGGGTATTATGTTGATTTATGCTAATCGGTTCTATACATGCTGTCATATTATATTGTTAAGTGATGACATTGGTGAAGTACTGTTGCTTCCAGTGTTAACAGCCCACCAGTGCTGGTTTGTAAACAGCAGGGGAGGCACCCACCTCCACAGTCTCCATGGTCTGTTAGATACAGCTGGGAGCTGGGGTCCTCCACTCATTCCTTTTCTTATGCCTTTATTGGCACAACTAGATATAAGGAGGTTACAAAGGTGTTTACAATGGGTCTTTTCTCAAATGTCTTTGAATTTATTACTGCTTGGCTACAATAGGGCACATTATGTATGTATATATATATATATATATATATATATATATATATATATATATATTTATATATATTTATATATATATATATATTTATATATATATTAGGACTTGACACCTTTCTTTGGACCTCCCCTGACCAAGGAGCTGCAAATGTCTGTCCATGTGCCACATGGTAGAGTAACTTCCACGTGAGCCAAAAATTTCTGTGCCTTAGGAGCAAGACCTTACATGTGTCTGCAAGGAGGATTGTCCAGCTTCTGCTCAGATGGGGAGCAGTATGGATGTTGCTCAGGACCTCTCTGCTGTGTGCAGTAGCAATGCTACTTGAAAGGACTGAGGAGAGAGGGGTGAGGACTAGGAAGGGTGATGATTGACTGCTTTTCCTGACTGCCTTCCTACCCCCCACGCCCGATGGCAGAGCAGGCTTGTGTGTTCCTGGGTACCTTGTTTGTTTCCTTTGTCAGAGCTTAAGGGCACAGAGAAAAATACTGGTCTTAAAGCAGCTGTGAAGGATCGCTGTTTATTTGTCTTGTCGATGTGGGGTAAACTCTCAGTTGCAGATGATAGCACTTTGCTGTGTGCTGCACATGTACAGCCAATGAATGTTTTATCTAAGAGCTAGGGAATGACCGCTGTTTTCATGTCCACTCTGAAGGAAGTGTTTTAATGAAGGGGAGTAAGTCAAGTTTCTTTGAACTCCCTTTATGTGTGATTTTGTGTTTGCCGTGTCCTGTGCTTAAAGACCTTTATACAGCAATTTAAATCTGGGACCATAACAGATGACTTTCACCGTCCAAAGTAAGATATGGCAATGTTTTGTTTGCATTTGGTATTTTATGTTAAATAGCAGAATATGCAGGACATATTGGCTTCTGGTACGTGTATCACACAGCTGATGTTCAGCAATGCAGTAGTAAAACATTGCACCATTTTGAAGCAATCACTTAAGCTGTACTATATTGTGGCTAAAATAACATGACCTTCACCTATCTAGCTGTTGTAACACTTCACCTCAAAGGATGCATTCTAGCTGTGCAATTTATTTTTCAAGCAACTCTAGGTTTACTAAGCCCAGCCTGAACTCAGTTCTCTGCTTTTGATCAGTATATTAATTTAACTGAAGAGCCTCTGAAACAAAAGGAACATTGATAGAATGGAAGCAGAGGATAGAGAGAACACAGCAATACAAGCCTTTCTTGCAAAAGGAAGTTGCCCTGAAGAAGTAGCAATAGATCAAACACTCTTCATCACCAGGCATGTCTATGGTAATTGAAGTTAACACTGGAACATTCGTCTTATTGACACATCGTTTGTTTAAAAAGTAAACTCGGTTTGACTCATAGACTGTAATGATCAGTTTGTAACATATGGTGGAAAAATTTTTAAAGGCTGGCTTGTGAGATTTTTTTAGCAGTATCTGGTACAAGGAGGGGTTGTAGGAGTCTGGGATAGGGAAGAGTTGCAGCTATTGAAGTAGAGAAGGGGAAACACTGAGCAATTCTTGGGAGAGACTGTAAGAGAAAAGTTTCTTGGTTTTCCTACTATTTTTTTTTTTTGGAAGGACTGAAACAAAACCTGGTGTGTAACAAAAAACTCCAAAAAAACATCAGGAATACTTACGTGCTTCTGTCTGCTGGTGACCACCCTGGGGGCTGTGCCCTCCAGAGCATGGTTTAATGACATGGGGCAAGGAAGGCCCATATCACTGAACATTCTTGCATAGCCCTTCAGTAGGATAATGTATCTCCACACTTCCTGCATGTAGGGTAGAGGTAGACATGCCCTTATGCAGGGCCATGGGGTCACTGCTGTGTCTCCCTGCAGACATTTCTCTTCTGTACCCTGATTACTCTGATGCGTGGATTACAGCAGTTCCTCAGAACTGGGTGGCATCCTGCATCCTATTTTTCCATTAAATACTGGATTTCTACATAAGAAAGACTGGCAGTAAATGACACTTTAATTATCTTAAGTTAAGTGGGGAGTTGTCTCCACACCTCTTCTTGCCTGTCCCCAGACCTCTGGCTATTCCCATGTGTGAGAGTGCATGAGCTTGAACATGTGTGTGTGTGTGTGTGGGAATGAGTGCCCAGAGTTTGCCATGAACATTTTCTTGCACAAAGGAGACAGAACAATCTGTCTTGCCATCAGTAAGCAAAGCAGCAGCAGTGCTCATCTAAGAACACCTTCATCACCAGTAGCACATTTGTGCTGATTGCTGTTATTGAAGCAGTTTATTATGTATACAAGGAAGTCCAATACAACAAATTCACAAGGAAAGAAAATTTGTAAAGGCCAACAGAACAGCTCATCTGTGAATCTATTCATTGTGGAGTCATTTGGGTTGGTCACTACTTTAGAGGGAAAATGATATTTTTTGTGGAAGGAAAAAAAAAAGGAGAAAAAACTTTACAAAAGCCAAAGTGCTCTATCTTTTTTCCTCCTTTCCCAAGGCTCAATTTTCTGATAATCTCTGGTATTCACTGAATCAAATGGTGACTGCTGATTTTTTTGATGATAAATTGCCTGCAGTGCATGTGGGACTAATTACGAGATGGCACATTTCATTCTGCCACCTGTATAAACTCTATTTTAGACAGGCACAATAAGGAAAGTATTCCCAACAACACAACATTTGGAAAAGCTGCAGACCTTCTCCCTGTTCCCTCCCCCACCCTTACTAAGGGAAAAATTTGTAATAAAGAGTTGGTTCTTGAGTCTATAATGTGGGAGAAACCTGAGGGAATAGAAGGATAAGGAAGAAATCAACCTGGAGGATCTACAGGAAAAGGAGAAGTGGGGTTCTGGGAGAAAAAAAAGAGAAGGGCAATATGTCCATAGAGAAGGAGAGATCAAAGGGAGTAAAAGACCTGAAAGCAATAAGATTGTTTTGGCACATGAGAGGGAGACGATGAGGCTTAGAAAGTTGGCCTGGGGAAGTAAATGCTCAAAAGGTACAGGCAAAGAGCTAAGAAGAAAGAGACAAATCTGGGTCAGACCCTCCTTGGTGACTGAAGACTGTTTGATATGGTTTGGAAAAGTGAAACAGGGTGAATTCTGACCTTTTCTGAATCACTGGCATGGCTAGGACACAAGCATTACAATCACATGAGGCCAATAGGAAACCACAGATGCTTTTTGCCTGAACTTTCTCTTGCTTCTTCTTGGAGGTGAGGTAGTGTACAATTTTGATTAGTATTCTTTTGAAAGAAGAACACTTCTCCTTTTGTTTTTTTTTTGTTTGTTTTTTATTTTGTGCAAGAGAAAAACTAAACCACTAAAAGCCATATTATAAGATGCACGTGGTATTTCTCTCACTTAGTGTGCATAAAACAATGGGACAGAATATTCAACTTTTTCGGGTTTTTTGAACAAGAAGTCCTTATTTTCTATAGCTGTCTACACATTGTTTTTATGCCTTTCCCTTTGCTCTCTTCAGATGTCAAGAGAGTGCAAGTGTGCATGAAGGTCCTTGAGTATGAGAGAGAATAAGAGCATAGAATTGTTATTTCATCCTGTGTTTTACACAGTGATGTTGTCATGGTCCCTTACAATAGCACATAAATAATCTTCCTCCTGTCTTCTCTGCTCCAGTACTGGTGCTTGTATCTTCCATCTTGTCCAAAGATCCCAGTGCAATAGCTGACATAGAACAGCACATCACTGCTGCTCACCCATGCATGTATGCATGTATATGTATTTACACATTATCATCACATTGACTGGCTGGAGCCAGCTTTTTGGTTATATAGTCTTCAAACAGCCTAAGTCCCTTAGTGCCATTGTGTTTTGTACATTGCGTTACACCCCACAGGGATATCACCAGGATACCAGTAATATCACTTTGTGATATGCATGTAATCTCCCAGAACAAGTATTTGTGACCTAATCTGTGTGTATCACTCTTTTCCTGCCCAGTTGCTTTCAATCACAAAGACATTATTTCAAAGAGAATTATCTTCATGTGTGTTTGCTATTCCTCTTGCAAGAGACTGGTAAAAGTCATAGCAGTTTTCTTAAGCCCTTCCTTATCACCGTAAGAGACAGCATTTCCAGTGACTCTTGTCTTTTTCCTAGTGTTCCTAAGGAGAAGAAATCAGACTCATTCTGAGTGAGTTGAGTGTCTGTCAGATTTTCCCTAAAAATTCATTAATTCACTGCCCACCTTCTTGGACTGATACTGAGTTTTTGGGGAAGCAGGGTCCCACAGACTTTATGCACCTATGTCCCGGGTAGAAGAAAGTGACACAAGTTAATAATCCCACCGAAGACTGCTTGAAGAGTGAATGCATCTGTGTCATTAGACTCCAGAGAACAGACTCAGGAATAAGTGGGAGGAGACAATGGGGGAAATGCAGAATCATAATGAAGTGTCTTCTCCGGGTGAAATTCTGCTGTGTTTTGCCCTTCAGCAAATACAGGTAAATCTGAACCTGAAGCTTAAAGGTGAGAAACAGAGTCTGTCTAAACTTCACTGGCAATGACACTATGCAGAGTTTCTCTTTTGTCATCCATCCATCCATCCAGCCAGCCAGCCAGCTAGCCAGACAGCCAGACACCTGGTTATATTTTGGAAAATCATAGCCATTTGCAGGGTTTTTTTATACTGTAACACACTGTAATTTTGCCTCCAACTTTCCTTGTGCATATGATTGGTTTATGGACTACCTTTACAGATGAACTATTAGGAATGCCAGGGAAAAAAAACAAACCTGCAAAAGCATCAGACTGGTAGAAAAGTATCAGTGTGAAGTCCTGACAAGAAATCATTATTCTATGGTAATAGTGCAATATATTTGATGGATTTGATGGATTTCCTTTGCCTTCAGATCTGAGTGTATGTGAGACAACTTTGAGTAGAAAACTGCATATATCTTGTAGTGGACACCTGTGCAGTAAAAACATTGCCTTCCAAGTAAGGGTTGAGCCTGTATTTGTGGGATAAAGGAGTCTTCTTGGACATGCAGACAGGAGGGATGGGGAGCTGAAATTTGGAAAGTGGGAGAAAAAATGAAAGCTGTGGAAGAGTCCTAGAGTCTTCTGGGACGTCAAATCTCTTTGAATCTTTTAGATGCCCAAATCAAACTTCCTCTCCAGTGTCTGAATTTGTGTTCCATCTCTGTATCAAATGAAAACAGTAATGGCTTTGAAGTTAAATAAGCCACTTTTTACTGTTAGAAGTAATAAATCTGTTTAAAGATGCATTACTACTTTTCTTGAGGGATAATTTAGACTATGTATCAAAAGGAAAATCAATAGTTTTTTCCTTTACAAATAATTACCTGTTTGACTCCTTTCTACTTCTTCTTTTTTATTTATTTTGTCTTCAAAATATTTCTACAAAATACTAAAGGTATCTTCTGCCTTAACTCTAAACTGCTAGCACTTGCAGCACACAAGCAGCAAAGTCATCCCAGGAAGCCTTACCAGTGGTGGTTTCAAAGGCCATTCATGCTCTGCAGAAATTACCCAGAGATTCAGGGCTCATGTTGACTGCATTACAGCATGCAGAGGGTGAAACCCATGTCCTGAAAAAATGAAAACAAATGAAGTCAGAACAGAACTAGGCTTCCTTCTGGCTGGGAAAGCTTTAATTTTGGTCAGGTAAGGTTTCTCAAGGAGTTGTTATTTAGGTTTCTAGGCAAAAGGAATTTTAAGACCATCTGAGATAGATTAAAAATAAGAGGTGGGAAAATAGGAAACTATTCTAATAACATCATGTTTCCATAACTTCTCCTCAGCATGTGTCAATGACAAAATAAAGATTTTGCTTATTCATAATTTTAGTTCAGCAAAATATATGCTTCTGTGTTTTCTTTCCATTTTATAGATGAAACAACAACAAGCCCTGAGGTCTCTGGGAAGAACAGTGACCAAGTAAAAAAGATTTTTCTTATAAAAGATAATGCTTTGGAAATGCTTTAAAAAGTCAAAGCTGAAAGTACCTGAAAACCTGAGGTAGCCTGTGTGATATTCTCTCTGTCTTTCCCAGGCTCCTGTTCCTTTGAGAGTAATCTTCATATATTTAGCCTTGGAGTATCAGTAGATGTCCAATTTTTAATTTTTTTTTTTTTTTTTTTTTTTTTTTTTTTACCTTGGACCATGTCAGCACGTTTCACCAGGGCAAGCTGAGGCTCTCACTCTATCAGGCTGCACAATTATTACAGCTAGGCTAGATATGTCAATAGGAAATGTAACCACATGTTCCAGTAACAGAGCAAATGCACTTTAAGATTGTTTAATATAATTCTTACACTATTTGCATCATAAACATTGTCAAGACCATTAAAACTGCCAAGACAGTTTGGAACTGGTTAAATATATTCACTGTTCACTAAAACTCAAAGAAAAACTCATCTGTGAGTGGTATACTCTTCTGAAACTCCACAGGATTTCTGTCAGAGATTTTGTGAGCAGGGGAACATGACCACTCCCATTTTCTGGGGAAGCTTTCTCTTTACATGCTTAATTTGTAAAAAAAAACGTTAGGTTTTTGAGCCATGGATTCACTGACACTTTCTGCAGCTCCTGGCTGCTCATGTTTTAGCTGAAGTGCAATGATGTTCATCTCATCTGGTACAGGCTCAGTTCTCCAAAGGAAAAAAGAAAAGCAAATTTTTAAGACTAAGCATCTTGCATTTCCTGATTGTCTGTTTAGGCTGATATTTAATTCCAATGAAGGATACATTGTTGGCAGAGGCACATTCCTCTCACTTTCAGGGGGAAGGTATGTGGGAGTGGAGAGCTAAGAAAATCTTAATGAAAATGCACACAGTTAGGGAAGACAACATTTATTTGAGCATTCCTATTCCTTCTTCATTCTCTGGAAAGTATATGAAGTGATAACAGGGAGACAACTAAAAGTGGATGGTGAGCAGTAGGCAGAAGTTGTTACATGCTAAAAAAAGGCATTTCGTGATGGAGAACTACTGAGGGATCTAAGACTCTCTTGAGTGTGCACATTAATAACACCTTAAACAAGTGCCAAACTAAAACTGCTGAAAAGGGACAGAAAAATATTCATTCATCTCCTATCAAGATAGTGTTAAATTCTGCTCTTCAAAAATAGATCATAGCGTATGTAAACTTTCTTATGAACAAACAGGAGGCAAATCCACCCTTTCAAGACTGGATATATTTTTATCGTAAAGTAACAGCAACTTCTTCTACTGCTTTTATTTTTTTCCCCATAAAAGTAAAAAATGTAGCTAGCAGCAGAGGTAGTTGTAGTGCCAGGTCTGCAAAACACTTAAGAATGTGCTGAAGTGCTTCCCTATGCAACAAAGCCCATAGCACATGCTTTATCTTAAACATGTGCTCAAGTCCCATTGAAAGCATCAATGTTTAAAAACGTGTCTAAATGCTTTGTTGTACCAGAGCTCCGGGCACAATTTATTGTCCTTTGAAGCCAATGGGAATCTTTCCAGTCCTTTCAATAGGTATCCCATCAAGCAATAAATCTCAAATGTTAAATAATCAAGCCAAAGGAAAGAAAAAAAAAGAAATCTGATAAAGGTAGTTTTTGACTACATTCAAATAACAAATAAATATTAAAACAACAAACAAACAAACAAACAAAAACCAAACAAGCCAAAAAACCCAGAATGTGGTCACAGCTATTCCAAAAGCAGACACACACAGAGATGAGTTTCACTCAGTAAATTCTTTGTTTAGTTATACTTTGAGCATATTCATTCTGCTAAGCTATAAACCTGTATTTTCATAATTTTTTTATGTTTCAGTTCACTGTCGCCCCGATTCAGCAAATTACTTAAACAGGTGTTTTGCTTTCTGCATCTCCAAGTCCAAAAGTCAAAGTGGATCCACATGTATTTGTGACCTGTCAATGAAATGGAGCACAGAAGATGTTTTTGCTGAATGTTAGATTGCAAAAACCTTCTTCCACAAAGAAACTGCTATCCAGAGAAGAATTCAATATGTAATAATTTTACAACTTGTATCTTCTGTATCTTAATGTCTAACATTACAAAAAATATTTTGCAAAAAAAAAAAATAAAATAAAAGTGATAAAAAGCAAATGAAAAGAAAGCAAATAAACCAGAGCATTGTACTCATTTGACAATGGTTTAACTTTTTAGGCTGAGAACAGGTTCATGGTAACAAAGCTAATTTACTCATTACAGGATTCTTGGAAATGATATAGCTACTCCATCTAAGGCAAGAGAACCAAACTATTGTTCTGGGTGGCAACCAACATAATACAGAAGGTCAGATTGAAGCAAATTTTCCAAGCTTTGAAAACAAAGCTCAAAGTTTTCAGGTTAGATACATATCTCTCAACTGAAATATGTTTTTTTAAATTGTTACATAGAAAGCATTAATATGGCAGAAAATTTGTTTCTTAGTAATTCCTTTTTTGTTGTATAACTTAATATCTATTTCACATTATAAGTGTACATGATATCTTTATAAAATAAATTGACTCGTTGCATTACCCCTCAATATGACAATTTTGCATTCTTGACACAGAAGACATGACAGTGTTCTGCTTAAATGCTGCAAGGCTGAAGCAAAGAGAGGCATGCTGATGTCTGCTTTGTGAAGCTTCACTCATTGGTATTGCCTCACCTTTGCCACTTGGGCTGGGTAAACCTCAGCACTGCTCTCCTACTTTCTTCTGACAGCCCTTCTTCTTCCACAGGAAAGGGACACAAATTGCTCAGGTGGCTTGGCTGTGGTGGCAGGACAACCCACTCAGTGCACAAGAGGCAAAATTGACTCATGACATTGGGACGTCTCCAGGCTTCTGACCACTCAGTGACTAGCTGGGACCCTCACCTTGCCTAGAATATTGATGTCTCATTATAATCAGATTATGGATGAAATCCACAGTGCACTTATTCATTCTTTGAGCATCAGAAGCATTTTCTCCCTTTTAAAACAGTTACAAAAGCAGAATAAGCGATTCTAGAAACATTCCCTCCCCCACACCAGGTCAGAGCCCAGAACACTTCCCTTTGATATTTCATGGCTTTTCTGCCTTGCTTCCTCTAGCTTTAGGATTTACTGAGTGTACCTAGGAAAGGAATTGCCTTACCTGAGGGTGAGGCTTTCAAAACCTCACTGTATCTGTTGTTTTTGTGGTGCTCTTGGCCCAAGGCTGGCCAGGCCAGTGCATTGCTTCAGTGCTGAATGATGCTTCAGTTTTTGTCTGTAAAATGGGAATGGATATGTATAATACGTGGAAAGCTGATGATGCATGAAACACTACAAAATTGAAGTGCAACATAAAGGCCAAGTCATTTTATAATTGTTTTCTGGCTAAAACTGAATTAGATTCTCAGTATCAGAGCATTGAATGATACACTCACATAAATTACAATGTGGCATGATAACATAGTCAGGTGTTGGTAAAAGCAAACTGATATTCCTAATCAGTCAACTTTATTAACCTCATAGAAGAGAACACAGTAAGTAGATATTGCCTTTCCTTTGTATTTTGTTAGCAACCTGCTATTGCCGTCATAACATATTATGAGTAAAACTGCACTGCAGATAAAACATCTGTTTTGAATAAGCAGGTGTATGGCAATTTCAGAACCAAACCCCAAATCCTAATTAAAGGTTGTTATTCCCATTTAACAAAAAGTGTTACTGAAAGTTAACTGCAGTATAACAGTAGCATATGGATGCACACACTCTTCCAAGTATCAGGAGTTACCTAATAAGCAAGTGTATCCACAGCTTGCTTGAGTTCTCCAATGGTTTTTCTTTTTCCATTTTTCAGTGATGTATTTTAACATAAACAACATCACATTTTTAACAATTAGAAAGAGGGTGTTGGACACCTTCGTATCTAAAAAAGTGGTATTTTTAAGACAAATGGTGACTATTTCATTGCTACTAGTGGCATTTCCCATTTACACCATGTTAACTCTTCTTTGAATTAATGACTCTGCTTTTGATCCTAGCTTTATTAACAGCTGTTCTAAGATCAGTGGAGGATTCTGCTGCTGCTATAAAACATTTGATTTCACTTGTCTAGCTTAAAAGGTGGAGAGTGCTCTGCTCTGTTTGGACCTCTTAGTAATTAAATCTATTTTGGAAGGGTTACTGGCTGTTTTAGATAGATGATTAATTATGCTGTTTCTTAAAAAGTAATTAGGAGAACTAGAGAATTCAGACAAGTCAAATACTTTCCTCCAGATGTCATCTGGATCTAGAAGGTTACGAAAATGTAGACACAACCTGAAAAGCATAGATCATAAAGCAGGAGTCTTTTAGTGCTTTTGA
Source organism: Cinclus cinclus (assembly GCF_963662255.1). Lineage (NCBI taxonomy): Eukaryota > Metazoa > Chordata > Aves > Passeriformes > Cinclidae > Cinclus > Cinclus cinclus. Next base: position 93,877,477 of record NC_085046.1, on the reverse strand, counting down.
AGGAGAGGGAAACTTGAGACCTGGGCTAAAATAGTCTTCCATCAACCCTTTAGATCAACTTCACCACAAAGTCTGTGAGACCTTGGAAATAAAGCAGTTAAACAGAGGGCTGAAAAGACCATGAAACTGGTTAAATCTGGTGCTATCATAGACAATAAATCCAGAAGTTATAAATTATCCTACCCCTACTTTGATAACAACTTGAGATATTTTGTACAGAGGGCCCAAATGCACAAAAACTGCTATGTGCAACTGGAAAAGAGGAAGAGGAAGAGAGACAAGATGATGGAACATTGACTATAGCATAGCCAGATAATATTAAGATTTGAACCTATCCCAGGTACTTTTAGATAAATGCTAAACTTAGTAAACATAAAGTAAAGAAGTCAAGCTTTAAATCGATACCTTGAAAAAGCTACTTTTCAGCCCCTAAAAATGATTCTGTGTAAGATGTATGTTGTGTAGTTAAATATAAGTATGATACAAGTACCTCATGAAGCACTTTTGTCCTCTCATACAGTTCATCAAGCTCCACCTTCGAACTTGGCCTTCCTCTGACACACTCATGCACACATTTGGACTACTGGTTTAAGACTTTGTTATTTTCATGGTTAAAGCTTATTTTTGCTTGCCTGTTAACACTTCTGATGATGAACTTAGACTTTTCAAAATGTCTCAACTGTTTAAAGGAATAAAAAAATTAAATTCTTTCAGTCTTCTCTTATAATCTTCTAACTCTCAGCTGTTCTAGCAGCCTGTGGGAGAAACACTCTGGAAAGAGTTGTGTATTTATGAGTAGGATTTAAAGGCACAGTGCCCACTGATAAATGTGTTTTATCAAATTCCAGTACGTATGATATTGAGCTTATTGCTTAAGAGTTCCTACATCTGTCTTGCTTGGAGTAAATTCTCCTTTTTGTGTATGAGACATAAAGACATACCATTCTAATCCTTGCTTAATACAATGTGTTTGAGGTGTGATTCTTGTTGTGCTCAGTGCTGTACAAATGCCAAAGACAAATCTTGTCTTTCTTTAAACTTGTCACAAACCATCATAATTTCTTTAAAAATTAAGCATCATTTTTTTTTTGCATGAATGAACAGAAAACATGTATATTCAATGCAGGGGGAATTAGAGCTTGAAATGTCAGGACTGATGGAATAAGGGAAAAGGATAAATGTTCTTGTTAACTACTTTACCATATTCAAGTGAACAAAGTAGAATGGAAATAACTTATCCAAAGTGATGTAGAGTGTGCCAGATTTTATGGCAAGACATAAGATTCATGGCTGTTACAATGTTATTCTATTTTTATTGTGCTGGATGCCAAGCAAATGAAGGACACTGAATATTTTGTTGATGCTTTACTTATAGGTGATTCTGTCCAAAATGCAATCCACCTTTTCTTTTTTTTTCCTTTTCTTTTAATAGTAATTGGACTGGCTTTGGAAAAATTACTGTTCAAGATGAAAAAGTGGTGGCAATACTCAGTGTTATTAGCAAAAACTGAGCAGAGCTTCAAGCTATGTAACATTTTTTTTTTTTTTAAACATTGTGGTAGGCTTAACAGCTTGCTGCTTTTTAAGCCTTTGGGGAGCACCTGGCTCACATTTGCAAGCTTTTCTTCATGTTCAGGAGGGTGTGAAACTTACACTCCAGAGGCAAAAGCAGAGATGTGTTTACTCCTAGTGTGGCTCCTTTCTATAGCAAGAATATATATATGTGAATACATATATATATGTTTTTATATTAAAAAATATGCTTATAATTTATAGCACTCTTTTAGATATAAATTAACCCAGCAGAGGAATTTGCAAACTTTTGAGAGTATCTGTGAATTGAATATGGAGAAGGCTTTCTCAGGCTGTGAACTCCAGAAAGTTTATCATTCACTTTTTGCTACAAAAAGGTCGATACAGCAAAGGCAGGAGGAAGCAGAACTGAGCTCATCTGTTGATGATCACCAAAGAGAAATCAGCAAATTTTTTTCAGGGTGAATTTTCAGTCAGACTGAATTTTGTCCTACAGCCTATTTGTATTTCTATCATAATCTAGCACTGCTAGAAATCTCAGCCATGCTGAAGACTGCTATTGTTATAATACATAAACAGTACGGGTTATTTTAATGGACATATTGCCTTAAACTGAATTTTCACCATCTGTTCTGCCCCTAATTTTGAATGCAAAAGAACATATTTCACAATTACATCTGTAAGTAATGATATAAGTAATTTAAATGCATGTATATGTTCACACAATGCAGCAGACAGCTGGGATATTTTTTTTCTTTCAGGCACAAATCAAGGGAAGGAATCTACTAACTCCTCAAATAGCACTTCCCCCTTCCCTTCTTGTTCCCCATTTAGTGAAGCTGTTCTATTGCAGGCATTGTTTTTCCAACAAGCCAGTTCTGCTGTACCTAGGAGTTAAAAGGTTGCTCAGTAAACTGATGAGCAAACTCATTTTTCCAATGCTTCCCCTGTGTTCCCCCAAACTCCCTCTGGCTTGAAGGACAGTTTGGCAGACACAAGGCATTAAATCAATTAGTTTCAATAGAAGTTGAGGAGAAGACAGGTCAGGCTGTGTGGGCCAGTCTGTCTCTGCTTCTGGCTTTGCTTTCATGCCCTCCTTTTGCACAGGCTTTGGCAAAAGTATGATTCTGCAGGTGAATCTTGAACTTCCTTGGATGCCTAGCCATGATGTGGGATTCACTACAGCAGGAATGGAGCACAAACTTACCAGAATATGATAACCACAGCTATGTGGGAGGCTGCTATGAGACAATAAAAGGAGACTATTTTGGCTCCTATTTGCAAAATGTCTATTTTCAGAGAAGACCTTTGTCTAGAATTTCATTCCTCTGCCAGTGTTTGCAAGGTCAGGAGATGTCAGTTTAATCACTCAAGTCATGCTATTCACTACAGCTGCATATTGACTGAATTCCTTGATACTTTGCAAAGAGATCTATTGAATGTGAATTTGAGATGTATAAAAAATGACTTACTGAGGGTGCTATTTAGATAAAAGCTGATGTAACAGATTTTATTCGAAGGAAATAATGAAATCTGTAAAAGTTGAATTGGTTTTGCAGGATACCAATGTCCTGCATATGTGTCATATGCATTTAGTTACCTGTATGTACCTGCTGGCACTTGCTTGTCATGTCTGCAAGCAAAATGAACTGGGATAACAGAACTCAGTCTAGCAGGAAGAGAAGAGGAGGCAATTGTAAATTTCTAGAACAAAATTTTAACAGGGAGTTTATTCCTGTTATTCAGTGCAAATTGCTACTAGGGATTACAGAGGCTTTTATTTCCTGTATTATCACTGCCTTTTTATGCAACTGTACATTTACTACTGCTAACTTTTTGCCATCTATGAAATAAATAACAGCAGTGAATTTGCATGGGCCTTATATTGTAGTTTGATTGCGTTCTCTACAATGGTGCCCTTCGGACCATACTGCATTTCTTACTTTTTAACTGATAACATCTTTTTCATTGTAAGGAGGTCATAGCCAGAAACAATGAAATGCTGATTTATGACAACTGTCCCTAAAAGCTTACAGAGTTGAGAATGATGGAGGAAAATTATCAGTGAATATTTAGGTAAGGTGAGTGGAGTCATGCATTAGGAAAATTGGAACTGTGTTGGTGATATTAGACATTCAGATTTTCTTATAGTGTCTTGAAATTTCTATCATTTTAGCAATTGGCTCTTTTCTCCATAGGGGTTGGGTGATTAGATGTGTAACTACATATAAGATGTAGTCAGATAATAGCTGTCTAGCTACTGGTATGCCTAGGAATGGAGAAGTGCTGGGACCAGCCTCTGGTATGGGCTGCATTTGGTGCTGGAGCCCAGTCAGTCCAAAGGCAATAGAAAGACTGTTCCCATCTCCATCCCTCCATGGGCTTCAGGAGATTGAAACAAATCTCTAGATTACTATTTGCCAGCAGGGTTGGGGTGGGTACCATCAATACAGAAAGGGAAGCTCCCCTGAACTGAAGTGAGGACCATAGAAACTATTTTTCAAAATGATTCAACAGGCAAAACTCCAGTTTATAAGTGGATCTGTCACAGTGTAAAGGAATTTTATAAAATCTTGCTACAAAGGGAAGAGACTGCTTTCTCTAAAAACTGAAACAGCATCTTAAACACCTGAAACCCATAAAATTATTAAGGCTGAAATGAAAAACTTAACTGAAATAATGAATGCCAAGGGGTTGCCTCCTACTTGTAACACTAGATGGTTTTTCTATGCAGGGCACTTACGTTAACAAAGAAAATCCATAGCTCGTAGTTTCTAAACAATTAAGACAGTCTGTTTCAAAGAGCTGATGAATTAGTTTTCCTGGGGGAGGAGAACAGCTGCACTCCACACAGAACACCTTTCTGGTTTATTTCTTGTAACTTTTTTGGTCTGTGTGTATGAACAAATTTTCAAAGCAAATCTTTTCAGAAGCAAGTTGTAAAATGGGAGCATCCTTTGGGAAGGAGAAGGAGTGAAAAAATCGCAACCAAATGAATTAATAAGAAAATAGATTGGAGAAATCTGATTAAAAAGCAAAAAAGGAAAGGAAAAATAAATAAAGTAGAAAACTGCCAGATAAAGAGGGTGTGGTACAGAAGATTCTCTGCCATATACAAATATAGTGCTGACTTGGAATACAGGGTCAAGGCCATAACAATCAAACATAATTGCATTAGTTTGCTAATTAAACAGCCACTGCAAGCACCTAATATGAACAAGTGCAAAAGCTAAGCAAGACAATGTGAGGAAGACAGCCTCCTAAAATAGAAGGGTATTTTAACAGGAATTGGCTATCTGAACACTTTCATCCTCCTGGAGAAAAGGGTAGATTCCAAACTGAGGTAATTAAACTGTGTCCTGATCTCAGTCATTAAAATGGGCCATTTAAAAATACTGATTCAAATATTTCTCATGTTCTGACATAGAAATGCAACCTTGATATGAAACTGTGGTTCAGGCCCTAGTTCAGTGGAATCCTCATTCCCCAGCTTTATCAGAGACTTTGATGTCTTTTATTATTCTTAATCATATGATGTCTAAACAGAGATATACATCGAAAGAGCAGGAGGAGTAGTTTGTTTAAAAAATAGACAACTGGAAATATGAAAAATTAAAACCCAGACTTTTCTGTAATAATTAACTGTAGAAGGAAACCTCTATGGCAGATATGCCAGCCAACTCTCTCATCATCAGTTTCAAGACTTCAATCAGTGGATGACTCACAGTTAGTGAAAGAAAAATTGTTCCAGCTACACAAGGAGAGCACAAACATTATGTTTCACTTGGTATCATAATTAACTGCATGCTTCAGATATTTCTTTCATGTTTGCTTTCACAATAGGTAATATAATTTACAATTAATAGGATTAAAATGTCTTTTAAAAAAGTAAATACTTCATTGTTTTAGGAATGCTTTTTGCTTGTTTTGTGCACTTACATATTTGGCTACAGGCATAGTATTTATACCTCAGTGTAGAAGATAATGAAAAAAATAAGATAATATGTATAGTCCAGAAGCAAATGCATTTTTCTGTCTTGCTTGGCTTAATAATAAAAACTGATTTCCTGAAAATGAATTCTGAAGTCCCCAATTATCTACATTTTTTTTAAAAAAATCATACTAAGGAAAAACCTAAAAAATATTGCAATGTCAAGACACAAATGTTTGCTTTGGGGACTTAAAATAGTAATGTTGAAACTTGCAAATTCACAAGTCTGCTTTTGGTGTAGCTTTCTAAATTGAGAGTTGAGAAAAACCACCAAGTCTTCAAGGAAAATAAATTCTGTAGTATAGAGTATTAGTTACTTCCCATTATAACAACCAAACATAGACACGCTAAAAAAAACTGAACTGCAGGTCAACAAATAAAAAGATGAAAGGGGGAAAGTAGTATTAAAATTATTAAAGTTATTATTATCAGCATAATCTTTAGCTTTCAAAACCCAGCTAAAAAGCACATAGATGTCCATCACTTAAATATTATTGAGTTCCAGTCCAAAAGTATTTTCCTACTATATTTATGATTTTTGTTCATTTTACCCGCTCATTTTACTATATATCTAACTAGTTTTTCTTTTGTTGTTTCAAGTGGAGTGACTCTGACTGACACCAGAGCAAGCCAAAAGAAAAAAATACATATCTTAAATATCAATATCCTATATAATATATAATTTCCTTTATAGGTAAAGGGAATCTTTATTACATTGGTAGGATCATTGTGTCTGCAGGTTGGTTTGTATAGAATCTGCTTGGAACAGATTTGGTCTCCCTGTTCACTGCAGCAAACAGGATTTGGCATAAACATTTGAATGTACTCACTTAACTGCTGATCCATCTATTGAAGTTTCATTAGGGAGCCATGTGCATTTGCAAAGGATGAATGGTTTCATTAGCACTGAGACTAATAAACTTATAAAAGTTAATAATGTGAATATGTTTGATTTGGAATTATGCACATAGACATTAAGAATCACAAAAAGGCAGGCTTAAAAATGCCCAGTTTTTTTCTAGACTGACAGAGGTGGGGGATTTTTCACTTTTCTAAGACATTCTAACCAAAACCACACACTGATTTCTTTCACATGTGCTCTTATGATGTTATTAACGGGTTCTAGTATTACACTAGGATTTCAATCTAAAAGTACAGATTTTATTCCCTCTAAATATTATTTCCAACATGGTTTGCTATAGGCTTTTTGATTCCTAATTATAGCATTTTTTGTTATTAATAGGTCAAGGCAAGTTCATCAAAATTGTGGTATAGTCAAAATCACATACATTTTGAAGTGTCTGTAAAGGTGTGGAGGTCATATGTAGTCTTTATGTGTTTCTCTCCTTGAAGACTCCCAGAAAACTTTCTATTACAAGATAACTTCTGTATTCAAACACCCCCAGCTTAGCACAACAGGGGTCCTGCATTCATCTCTGGGCTAGTTTGGTTGTGAGCATCTAAATGACCTAGCACACTTTGGTGCCATTTTTCTTCATCATCATCATCATCAGTAGAAAATGTGTTTAGTTTTCCCTCCTTCCCCAGCTTGCTTTTCTGAAACCAGTGTTACCTGATCACCTCAATCCACTGTCTGCATTCTGATTTACATCTCTGAATATTCATGATGAGGTCTGACTAATCAGCTCTCATCCTAGGAGCCTGACTCACAGCTGATCCCTAATGGTTTCCTCCCAAACTGGTAGACATGTACCATTCTGTTTGTTTTAAAGTTGGAGAACTAATTCAGGTGTTGAAGTTACTCAATTACAGGGTAAAAGTAATGAAATATGCTTCAGAAAGCTCTACATTTAGATCTGGCAGCAGTACAATAATTTCAGTAGAGGGTGGTGCTCAGATGGCTACAGGATTTCTAGGACCTCAGTTCACTGCTGAATTTAGGTCATGGATCTCTGTCCAATTCTGAGTGTAATGTGAAGACTAAATCTTTTATCCATCTCCAGAAAGTTCCAGCAAAGACAGACACAGTGAGAAGGACCCTTCCCAGCCTGGCCAGCATGTTTAACCCCAGATCTAGCACCCCGAGTCACAAGTCAGTCTCACTGCCTACACATCTTCTCGCTTCTTGGGGAGACTGTCAGTCATTGCACCACTTCTGATAGAGGTATCTGTCCCCTGTTACAGGGAACCTGGCTGAGACCACATCAGGTTCTGTCAGATGGCACCAGGGGTGTTGGGGAGGAATAAATCCCAGGCACATGCCTATGTCCATCACTGAATTCAAGATGTACAGTTAAAGATTCTCTATTGCCAATAACTGGAGTCACCATCTATTTTCTTTCATCGCTTTCTTTCTGTTAGAAAGACAACTCATCTCTGCCAAATCTATCAGTGGCTCCATTCTTAGAGTTAACTAATAGCAGGGCTACAGCTGCAGGAATTATAAATACATCTGGCTTTGTGCTGCCTGGTACAACACTGTATCTATTACTATGATCTGACATACATCCTAACATCTCCTTCAGGTGCTGGCACATCATTTACAATAATCTCAGGTAACTGATGTTGTGACACCTCTTCTGCATGTGTGCTAGGTTCCTGTTAAACGACCATGAAGTGAGCTACTAAAGGGAAACATCATCAGAAAAAAGCAAGACCAAATTCAGACCTTCTGTAGGTGGGTGCAACTCCACAGAAATAACACATTGCAGCTTGCAGAACAAGACGAAGATTTGACCTGCAGTGCTATGTGTTCTTTTCATATATAATTTTTACCAGCTAGAGGAAAACCAATACTCTCATCTTGCTGTGATTAATAGAAAGTATGCTGAGTAGAATGGCTGTTGCCTAAATTATCCTCCCAACTCTTTGTTAGTTGCCATCAAGCAGTAGTGATGTAGAACATTGTCTAAAACAAGACTACAGTGAGAAATTTTGGGGTTCAAAAGAAATAAGAAATAATTTCTTACTTCATCAGAAATGAAGCCAGATAGTTACAAAATAAACTTTCACTTCAGAGTGAACAGTATGTGAAAGTTTTCCCTTAAAATTAAAACAAGGAAAAAATTTATTGTATTCATTCACTGACTTGACCCACAGCTACAGGCTTTATTTTAGATATGAAAGGCCTAATCTAGCCTAAACTGGTAAAAGAATTTGGTTGATATTTTTTTTAAAGGTTTTGAAAGTTGAAAGCTATATGTAAAATCTAACAACCAGCAGATCCAAGATAAATTCTCTCCTCTGCCTGAGAGGAATCCCCCAGCTCAAACCTCCACTTGGGTATGTGCACTCCCACACTGTCCCCTTGACACTGTCCCACCCCATATGAATAAATAGACCAGTGAGTCTCATTTTAAAAACAAACATTTTTTTGGCACACAAGCTCTTTCTTCAAGACCTGAAGAAGGGCATTTGTGTCTGAAAGCATCTTTGATTTTTTCCCTCCTGACACCTGTGGGATATCCTTTTGGCAGCTGAGGGAGTAGGCAGATCCCCATGTCTGTCACTGCAGGGGAGTGCTCTGGCTGGCAGCAGCTTCTGGGTGAAGGACATGGGAGTATCCCCAGCTCCAAAGTCACTGCTGCTTGCTTTGCAGCTGCAAATCAATCCTCCTCTTCTCCCAAGGGAAGGAGGAATAGACCTCCAGACCTAAGTAACTGGGCAGTGCAAGTTAAACTTGTCACGTTGCATAGGAAGAGGAAAAGTACTGCCTTTTAAGAATTTTCTACTCACATGAAATAATAATTGTTTAATGACAACAACAATTACAGTAATGACAACTACAATAGTAATAACAGCAACAGCAGCAGTAATCCTACACAACCTCTAGGGATAAGTACAACCTCTGAGGGCTACCTTGCAGAGAAAGTTGTGCTCACACATCTGCTGGTGAGGCTACTTAAGTATAAATGATACAAACTCACAAGCATGGTTAGAAACTCAAGACAGCTTCTGAAAGCCCAGCTAGCCCCAGCTTCCCCCTGGATCCCTTTAGAAACAGTACTTGTGATTTTTTTCTTTTTTGGCAAAACAGGCAGCAATGAGGAGCAGCGTGTGGTGCTGCAGGCAAGGTAAGGTAGTGGAGTGGCAGCCAAGGAAATGCACTGCATGTCCAGCTTCATGCGGGTGTCATGGATACTGGAAAGACATGAAACTATGTCTGGATGGTGGCTTTGTAGGGGCAACTTCTAACTCTGGAAATTTGTTGTGGTTTTAGTATCCAAAGTTTCAAATCAGAGTCTGGAAAGCTGTCTTTGGACAGTTTCAGAAATTCTTGGTATTGATGAACCTGACATTTGTTCAGGGCTCACAACTCAGCAGAATTAAGGCAGATTTTTCCAGTGACTGGTTACAAAAGCTCCATCTCTGTCTAAAGTCAGCTTGTCTATCAAATTTCATATCCAAGGTCAAATATCTAGCTCTCCATAAAGCAGTTGTAAATTTATTTTTAATTTAGTAAACTGTATTTTTTTTTTCTTTTAACATGTTCTCAGAAACCACTGAAAAAAAATTAGGCGACATATTAGATAGACAACTGCCTCCCAACAAAATTCTCCCCTAGAAAGGCAGTCGATATAGATGATTCCAGCATAGTTAAAACCAGGGCAAAATTCTGAGCAGTAAAGCTGGAGTTTTATAATGAGAAGTACTATGCAAAATTTTGCTGTAGGCAACCTTTTCAGATCTATCAATAGTACAGTTAAACACAAATTGTCAGACAAAACTTTCAGGATGGCCTTATTAACAAGTGAATTAGACTAAGTGAAGTCATACTGAAAAAGCTCTCCTTTAATGTGTTTTTCAAAACACCTGTATTTTTGTCTACCATCCTCCAAATTCAACATGTTACCACTTTTGTTTACCTCAGAAAGCTTTAGACAGATTTATACCACATTACATGAGAACTGTGAGGAAAGGTGCTATCAGTGATTATGGCAAAATCCTGCCCATACATGTGTGCATGATTCTTGTTGGATTTAGTGAAGCTGCATGCACAAATGAGAGCAGGGTCTAGTCCTTAATCTGATGACATTTTTTCTGTACAGCACGGCAAGTTAATAATAAAATGGCATCTTTTCACTTCTGTATGCTTTTTTTTTTTTTATGAAAGAAATAACTGCTATGTCTTTGGATCAGGTGTTAATTATTCCCAGTAAGGTTTGGTGGGTAACTAGTGATGCAGATATCAAACCACCCACTCTCTTTGTAGATGAAGGGAAAGTATCAGGAGGATTTCTGCTGAAGTATTCATCACATCTCAAGTCTCAAATTGTCCAAACCATTCAATTATAACACTTCACTCAATGCATGTCAGCATGTCTGGCACTGTGTTTCAAGAACAAGTTGAGCTGGATTTCTCAAAGAGGCAGACGTTGGCTTGTCCCCTTGAGGGACAACAGAAATAGAGTCTATTGGCTCAAAGTTAGACCAGTTCCCGGATCAGTACACGGGAACTCTGGGAACTATTACAGCTTTCTAACTTTGTAGCCTCCAGACTCAGTTCACACATGCATATGTAAAAGGTTGAGATTTCCTGTGTGGTGGCAGCACAGGCATCCTATTTGCCACTGAATAAATAGGTAAAACACTGACCTGATGATGACACGATAAACAGGTCTGGGGATGTGGGTTCTATCAGTGCAGATCTCAGTCTATCCTCACCATCTCTTTAACAGTAAATGGAAGCTGTGCCCAAAGGAGGAGAGGAAATCCTTTGAGTCCTTCAAGGGTTATATGAGATTTTGTTGTTAACTGCAGAGATACAATACATCACTGTCAGGAAGCGGTGACCCTGGATTATGGTCACTGGCGATAAAAACGGCTTTCAGAGGGAGATGATGGACACCATGTCTGTTATGTGGTGGAAAAAAAGGGTGGCCAGAGAACTTCTAAGTGAATGGGGACATCACGCGAGCAGATAACTCCTTTAGCTCTTTGTGTTTGCTTTCTGTGCTTGGCCTGGGCTGTACATGTTCCCAGAGCAATGAAAAGGCAGCTCACAGGGTTTTTCGTGTTAATGTTCAATTTGATGTATCAATATGTTCTGCTTGCTCAGGCTATAATGAGCTCAAGGTCATAAAGCTCTTATCAGCAACCCTGTTTAACTTTAAATGTAGCTCAGATGATTCAGGCTCCTCTTTACTCTCACTTCAGTCAGCTTTAACCTGAAGTTGTGGAATGACATTGGTGAAAATTTGCAAGGTCAGTAAATATAATTCAGGAGAATATTTCCAACCCCATCAGCCAAATTTAGCCAATATCAGAATCTGTCTTTGCGAGCTCCATCCACAGTGCGGTCATGTTTGCGTTGTCTTCTCTATTTTTAGTAGCAATTCTAATGCAGAATTATTTTGGCTATTAAAAATGAAAGGCAAAAACTTGTTTTCAGAAAGCCTTGTGTCTACAGACAAGTCAGGTAGTGTGCAAGGAGCCCTAACACAGGGCTGTTTCCTCTGGCAGCCCTACTAGCCTAGTCCATAAAAATGAAGGCTGAGCATTTTAAGAAAGTGCTCATCATGCACAGAAACAGAGGGAGGTACCTGCATGAATGCCGAAAAAACAAAGTGAATTTGCATCTGGCCTCTGGTGTGAACAGTGGAATTCAGATCTATCTGCCTGCCCTGCCCTGCCCTGCCCTGCCCTGCCTCCTGAGTAGTTTAGGAGCTTCTATGCCATTAAAACAAATTCCCACCCAATCAGCTCAACTACCTTGAAATCTATTCACAGAGTGGGTAGAATCAGTTGCCAGCCTGACCTAGTTGTCAAAATGGTGTCTCACGCTAAGGCTGTGTTTGTTACCACACATTTGTGCTCCTGGGGAATTCAGGATACCTCCTTCACAAGCAGGACCAGCTAAAACAGTATGTTTTTAATTAGGGAAAAAAAATTAAAAGACAGCAGACATCTGAGGGCAGTTTTGTTGAAAGCTGTTGAAATTGATGATGAAAAGCTTTCACTCTTTGAAACCATTCAATAGTCAGGTGTTTTCTAGTGGTTCTTCAGTGCATTTCACTGCTGCATGTCAGTATTACTTAGCACTATCACATTTGCATCAAGTCAAATGCTGTAACGAAGAGAGTATCACCATAAGGAATGAAATGTGTCAGCCTGCATAGAGGGATTCTTGGGAAATATGTGCCTTTCAACAATCCTGCGGCTTTTATACAAATTCTTCTCACATGTTTGCTACCCTAAAATTCACAGGTAATTACAATGGGATGAATAATCCACATTAATCAGGTAAGCAGGTATTTGAGATCCAGCACATCTCCTATCAGACAATGCACATGAAAATACAGTAATTGAAGCTGCTGAGAGAATTCCCCACTGACAATGTCTATGTAAATCCACTGCAAAGAATAATTCTACGATTATGTAAAATTTGAACAAGTCCTTTTATCTTTAAAAGAATGCTGCACCTTATTTCACTTAGCACACCAATCAGGAGGCCCACAGAGTAAGAAGTGAATTGTCACAGGGTCCAATCCTATGGGATTCATAGAGCCAAAGCCATTGCTGGTGTAATGTCGGTGAGTACTCTTTTAGTCCGGTTGTCATCTTCTGGCAGTAAACGCCTCTGAATTAATGTAGCATATCCATACTGGGCTTCACTGCCTCCTAAAGCTCTTTGTCTCCCTCTACCCCTCTGCCACCCCACATTTCAGTATTTCTTCCTGTAATTTTTTTTATATATATATATATATCTTTATCATAGCAACTTTCTGTTTGTATTTTGGTTAATTTTTTTATGGTTGGATTCTCACATTGTCTCAACCTGGCTCAAGTCTTAGATGACACGGAAGGGTCCATATGATGTAACCTTGTTCTAATATGCACCCTAGCCTTAGGAGAGTCCCCCTGACATGGGAAATTGCCAGCAGGGTGTTTATAAACCCATTGAAGTGGGATGACAAAGGCAGCAGGTGAGTCAGGATCTTTCTACGCTTCAGCAGAGAAAAATGTCACAGGACATGGCACTTGCAGGGACATTTCTGCTGATTAGGTTGTTCAGTCTTGAAACTAATTTTGTAGAGTTTGAGGCCCTCCTTTCTGGAAGGAGAGGTCAACATCCTGAACCCTTAGCCTACTAGTACAAGAGGGGAGATGTGCAAAGGGTTTCCCCTCATTGTCTGAAGGTATGTGCACCTCTGCTTTTCATCTCTCAGGCAAACTCTGCTGTTTCTTCATGCTGTGCTTTGGGAGCTAGTGTTGAACATCTGGTGGGCCACACAGAGGGGTTGTGAGAGGTAGATTGTTATTTTGCTCTCTGTACTTCATAGTATGGTCTTCCCTGGCAGTGGAATTTGGATTTTCATCGTATTTGAGTGAACATTCATGTAATCATTTGGCAAGTTCTGCCCTTTTGTTCTTGCTATGTATGCTGTAACCACAGGCCTGGATGTGACTTGGGATGAGGGTCACTAGCCATGATTCATGCTAGACATTGCAGACCTTGCAGGATTCTGCCATGGTCAAACAGGAACTGTGAGGTTCTAAACATTGCATAGAAGAGACGCAGTAGCACTTAGGAAGTTTTCTGTCTAAAGCCTTTCCCCAGAAGCAGTGTGCCACACGGGAACAAGGGAATGTAGTGCACTGGAGTGATATATCAAGTCCAAAATTTCTTTTTCTCTGCCTGGTATCCAGCTTGCTGAAGCTAAGTTCAGATCAGAGGATCACAGGATGGGTAAGGTTGAAGGTACCTCATTGCCAAGTGGTCCAAACACCCTTAAAAAACAGGGTCATCCTAGAGCACATCACACAAGATCAGTTTGTATCACTGAGACCAGTCAAGTCTCCTGCCACTACTTCTGCAAGTCCTGGGCAAGGAGACGAGGAAGAAGCATGGCCTCACTTCTTTCTTGGCGTGAGTTTTCCAAGAGAGTCATCTGTAGGAAGAGTATAATCCCTCATCATTGAAATTGGGACAACATCTGATCCCTCAGGAGACTGTGACAAACAAATTGAATATAAAGCTAGTAAAACCAATCACAACTTTGGCACATGAAAGGCACATGAACTGTTCTCAGACAGATTCTCACTCATCACCTCCAAGTTGCCTTTTTAATACATAACCTTGCTATAACAGTATGTATCTGTTAGTGACTGTCCCATGAACTTGTACTGGTGATCATCCCATATACCCTGGATATAGTATGTGTAGTATTCCATGTAGTCTTTACTGGGCTGGAGTCTAAAACCAGCAACCTCTTGCACCAAAAAAGTCATCTCTCCTTTTCACATTTTCAACTTAACCATCTTGGCTACAGGTTACGATGGAGAAAAAAAAAAGAAAAAAAGACAGAAAGAGAAACTGTGGAAACTGTGGTGCTGTGGTAATAGTTGAAGTTTCTTTGGTAAATTGGGGGAATGGCTCTGGATGTACACTGACAAGATTAAGGCAGGTATCTCATAAAAAAACAGATGAAGAAGAGAAAACTCACCAAGAGAAAACTCATCAAGAGAAAACACTGGGGTAGACATATTTATCTCAGAACAATACCAGGCATAACCCTAAAAGATTAAAACACATGAACAGAAGTGGCATAATCTAGCCAGAGACATGGGAACTGGAATCAGTGGCTTTATTCAGGTACATAACAGTTAGAGCCCAAATTTTCACACTGATACTCTGTATGCTGCTGCTCACAGCTAGCTGAAGTACAAAAACAAAAAAGACCTGAAAAAAGCTGAGGTTTGTAAGAGAACTATCTCACTACCTTTCACCAGGGACTGGCTGCTGGGATGTTCTATAACAGCAGCAGCATTGGCAACTTCTCCAGCTTCACGTCTTTGGACTAGGATGCATAATGACATATGACTGCAGCAAGGCTGGAATGATGCAAGGGATGTGATAACCCACTGCCCAGCTCCTCTGCTATCCGGGCGATGCAGGCTGTGCTGCGTGTACACTGCAATGCCATCCCTGAGCTCTCACAAACAATAAGTCTCTTACAGCCAGAAAAGCCCGCCAAGGCCAGTAGTGACAAAATCACAGCAACACAAAATAGATTAAATGTATTTTTTTTCCTATTTTTGAAAATTTTCCTTTCCCCATTTCTGACTCATCTGCAGCCTGAGTCTTTTCATCTTCCAGCCGGCTACAGAGATCCTCTGGGAAAGGGAATAGTTCCATACACAAAGCTCCTGCTTTTCTCTCCCCTGCAACAAATAAATACCCTCAAGGCCTTCAATTTACTTCAGAGTCATCAAGAACAGTTTAAAATTTAACCTGGTAATGTATTTTTAAAGGCATTTTTATGTAAAATTTGTGAGTGTGTGTACATGCATGTTTGTGTGCCTGCAAGTGTTCCTGCCTGTTGTCCCAGACAAAGCCATCTCCATGCAATTTGGTTAGCAGCTTCCCTGAAATGACTGTTATGCCCCTGAAGTGTTCAGGCATCATAAAATCCTCATACCACAGATGGACTGATTTTGGAGGCAAGAGGAGATCTCTGTGTGTGTGAAACTTTCTGGGCCTAATTCATATGGGCAGTCAAAATGAGTAGGTATATCAGTAACATTGGACAATTTAAAAAATTGTTTAGCTGCTATAATGACAGCCAGGTATCCCTCTATATTGCTTTCTCTTACCAGATGTTGCAGAGTGAAAGCATTCCTAGTTTTGTTCCATGTTTTCTAGCCTACTTTTCGATGCTTATTTCCACTTATCATTCTCCTCCTCTGTCACTGAATTCTTCTGCAGTCCTTTTGCAGGGGCTCATCCATGAGGATACTTACTTGCATCTTTACTGCTTCTAAATTTCATCTTTCCCTTTTACTCTGCTCTATTTCCATATGTCATTTTCCTTTTCTGCCTGTCTGGGAGTTGCTGTACCTAACTCTGTAAAGCATTATCTCTCCATCTCTCTAAAGTGTTTTGTGGTACTTTGTGTGAAGGATGGCATATAAAAATAAATTGTATTGCACTGTATTTTTGGACTGGCATCTAATCTTTACTGAGCTCATTCAGCCTATTTCTGAAAAACATTGGATCTTAAAGACTCTTCTGATCCAATGAATCTTGATGACTTTTCTGATCCTAGAAAAAGACTCCCTAATTTTCAAGTCATCTCCTGACACTAACATAGAGATAGAAGTCAGGAGAGTAGCTTGAAAAATAGGGTTTGGCAGAAAAATATTCCTGGAACTCTTCCTTGTCTATCGTGTGTCTTAACCTCACCTCTGGCCTCCACCCCACATTTTACTTGCAAATGCCCACCATTATGAGTGCTGAGGTGGGGGAAGCGGGAAGCAGGCTGCTCATAGCGAAACAATCCAACAGCTTGCTTATGCATCTATTTGGCTTAGGATGGGAAATTAGAACAGCTTTAATCTGCTAGCAGCATCAAGCAGGGAAGCACTCCCTGGAGTGAAAGCGTTAGGAGTATCACAGCAGGGGCTGATGAGAGACAGCCTGCCATGGTGTCACAACAAGGCAGTTCTACTCAACACACAAAAATCTGGGGTGCTAAGTAGGACCCAGGTACCTGGCTGGGAATTGTAGGGGTGAGAGAATAAGCCTTTGTATTGGGGTCTTCTGCAATAGGAAAATGCTTTCAAAGACATGCTCCCACATTACTGTCTTTGCTCTTCCTCCCCTTTTACCCTGTCATATCAAGGATTTGGTCCCCACCTTACCAACCACAAAACAGCATAGGTATAGCCATGACTATATGTGAAATGGTTAGGATTTGA
Source organism: Cinclus cinclus (assembly GCF_963662255.1). Classification (NCBI taxonomy): domain Eukaryota; kingdom Metazoa; phylum Chordata; class Aves; order Passeriformes; family Cinclidae; genus Cinclus; species Cinclus cinclus. The sequence goes on along the minus strand of NC_085046.1, from coordinate 93,860,292 downwards.
CCACAGACTGGAAAACACACAGAGCAACAGCCATACCTTTGCATTTGTTATGCAAAGCCCAGGTATGTTTGCTTTCTACTCAATAACCCTGTTCATAATAATAAAAGGGCAAGACCTGAGTTACTAAGGAAAAATGTAGGGTGTAGGGAACTTCCTTGCTTTCAGTGAGACTCACTGAACTTTTCAGGAGCGTTCAAATGCCTGGAAAATTGAGGGAAATCTTTAGCTTGTGACTTACTGTAAAAGCATAAAATTTGAGTAATATAGTGTCCTGGAAAGTTGTCCTGCATAATCTGTTTGTTGCAGTAACTCTTCCCTCACTTGCAAATATGCTTTACTGCAGCTTGACTGTACTCTGTGGATATACATGGGAATGTAAAGGTAGGTGTAGCAAATGCATTTACTAGATGAGAGCTGAGACCTGTGAAGACAGTAAAACATACTAAGGTCTTCTTATGAAAACAAGGAACATTGAATTTTGTGGTGTAAGGTATGCAATAGCTGGAAACTGGAGCTAGGACCCAGTGGCAAGAAATGCCTATTTTTCCAGGTTTTTTTCAGTTGTGTATTATTTTTTAATGTATTAGGACAAACCAACACATGCACAATACTAAAGTTTAGGTGTGAACTTTGGCCGAAGTTGATTATTATCCATCTTATGTATGTTTCTGGAAACAGAATATATTATTTACTCTGTCTTGTGTTCATAGATGGTATAATCCAGCCTACTTAAAGCCTCTATTCCTGTTGGAAATACTGGGATGTTGCCAACAGTCAGAGTCCTGCCATTCTTCATTGCTGGATGTGAAAAGCAGCTAGGACTTCAATTGTAAGAACAAATGCATTCTAGTCATTCTGTGTTCCTGTGAACATCACACCTGGAAACCACCTTTCAGTCTGTAGCAAAACCCCATTACCTTGTCTAACTTCACAAAGGGCTTATATGTCCCACTTCTTGGAATTTGTGCAAAATTGGGCTCATGTTTCTTGGTCTCTTTTCTCCTAATTTCATATCTGCTGACAGCTGTTTCCTCCTCAGCTAGCTATTTGGAACTGAATCTGAAAGTGAAAAGACTACCTGCTTCTAAAGCCTCCCCCTACATAATGCGCCCAGAAGGTCTCCAATGACAAATACTGATTCACTGCTCTTGCGATTCTCTGAGGGTGATGTGGAAGGTGGGAAGTTTTCTGTTCATATTCTGAAAGCATCAGGCACTTTCTGACATCTGTATGGACCAGCAACCATCAAACTAACATGTAGTGAAAAGTGTGTGTACATGGCTTAGTGGGGAATGCAGGCTATGCCCCTTTCATCAAAGAAGGTCTAGTTGCTTGAAAGGGTTAGAAAAAGCTGCTGGAGAATGATAGCTGTGAAGATTTTATTCTTGTTCCTTAGAGAGACAACAGGGATTGGCAAGGTAAAAACCTCTGCAAAGTTATTTTAGTATACTGTACTGCCAAAGTGTAAATAGAAATAGAAGACCATCTCTTGTGTAAAATGGACTTAATGCATAAACTGTATGGTTTGGAGGCAAGTTCAGCAAGCTCAGAAATAGTTACATGCACTAGAGAGTGGACAGCTTTCTCTTTAGAGCTGTGGCCACTGCTGCATGCAGGAGCATGACGGAGTGGGTGTTTTCCAAACACACCACAATAGCACCCTTGGAAATGAAAGCTCAGACAGTTCTTCAAGCAGCTTGTACAGATTAGTTCTAGGAAAAAGCAGATAGCTTGAATTTGCCTGCTCCTATTGACTGGATGGGCAATATGAGATGAAATTAAGACAAGGCTAACACTTAGCAGTGTCATCCCAGTCTCAAGTGCTCCTAAATACCTTTAGAGATGCACTTCAGCATCTTTCAGAGACATTGTCGTCATGCATTCAATGAAATCTCTGCAACTCCAAGCCAGTCACCAAAATAATGTCACTTAGAAAAGATGTGTTTTTAAATATTTCAACAGCTCATGTGCAGTGATTATAAACATTAATGACACAAAAGACACAGTTCATTCCTCCCTGTAAAAGAGTAAGTTAATAGCACACAATATAAAATAAACTAGAAGTGCAGAACTGCTTAATTTTTTTATTTTCTGACTGGCTTTGGTATTGTGGGATGAACCTTAAACTGAAGAGCTCTTGCTTTGCTAGTTATCCAATTTCCAAAAGGACAGTGGTAATAACTATTTTTATATCATTTCCTAGAGTACGTGAGTGCTGTCACTGTAGTTCATAGGATCACAGAATAGTCAGAGTTGAAAGGGACCTCTGGACATCACCTAGTTCAATCCCCTACAACCTACATCATAACAATACTAAACAAATATTCAATTCATGCCATCAGGAAAACACTGTGTTTTTTTTTAATTTAAACTGATATGGTGACCTTACTCACTGAGAAATTTTATAGCAATAGTAAGCTTCTGCTTTAATAATATTTATACAACCTTTTTCCTCCTGTCAATTAATGTTACCAGGCTAAATTCTAAGGAGATCTAACTCTGATGAGGTTTTCCTATGCAATCTTCTAAACTCTCATCCTAAAAGTTCTTGCACTCCTGAACGGTCAAAACAAAGTAATTTTGATCATAATTTATGTGTTTATAATACCCATGAACCATATTTCTTCTTTTGTTTGAAATATCTTAACCAATCTTATGAATCTTTTATGTTATCTTTTATTGTACTGCATTTACATGCTTATAAGTTTCAGATTTTAAATTAATAAAGGCCGTAAAAACACACCACCAAGTAATATATCACGAAGTAGTTAATACTTTTTGTAAGTTAAATCTTGTGAAGTCAGCTAGGCTCAGCTTTTCAAATATATTATCTATCTAATGTGCAGTGATGTTAGTAGGAAACTTATATCCACCTTCAGCATCCAATTGGAATTCTCTGAAGTTAGAAAGACCCCATGTTGATGCCAGCAAGCTGTGGTTCAGCCTGTCATTGTTGGAGAGTAATAAATCCACTCGAGCAGATGTGTCTGAATCAGGAGTCCAAGCATCTATAAGGACCTCTCCATCTGGTTCTCCACAGTAGACATTCCTTCATCTTGTCTCTTTTTCACAAGGAACATCAGTGGTATCCATGGTTGTCACTTTGTACTTTGTTTTACGATCCCTTTGTGGAGTGGCTCATATGCTAAAGCCAGACCGAAAGTAATCACGTGTGTTTGACTTCACTCAGCAATGTGGGAGTGTGAATCCGCAACCAGGCATCACCTTCGAAACTGCTGTTGAGTAATTAATCTATAATGGTGCAACTGGTAAACAAAAAGTTTTAACAAAGGAATTTGCAGTTACATGTCCAGAAAACAGTGAATAATTTATTATTTTACTCATAGCTGAAAGCAAATAATCTTTGACTTGAAGATAAGTTACCTAATTAGAACAGGAGATCCTTTAGAACTGAAAGAAGCCTTTCTATCATTTTCATCCACTCAAGAGCCCAAATATACATCAGAAAATAATTAAAGAAGTACCAAAGATTGGAGCCAATTTGGTTGAGAATGGACAGGTGCTATATGATTTATTATCAGCTAAGGTGCTGTTATCTGTTGAGTTACTGTATTTGTTATTATTATTGACTTTATGCCTTGAAAGAAGTAAGCCTTAATCTCTAGAAGTCTAGAATGGAAGCTGACCATCTGAACTCTTTTTGGTCACAGTAAGCAATTTGCTCAGTTTCTGTATGTATCTGTTGTCTCACTGAGCCTTTCTTCTGTATCTAAGGCCTGACTATGGCACAGAAAGCATTGTTTTGCCTGTTGGACTAAATGAATGCAAAAGGACTGCATAAAAAATGGTTATATCACCCAAGAGGACATACCCCTGATAGTGTTCAGGCTGCCCAGTTTATGTAGCAGCCCACAACATGGGGCTTGGGGTATTTAATTTGGGTTATACACACAATATTTACACTAGGTATCACTGAAATAAAGTGGGTATCAGTCCTGGTGAAACTGACTGTAGAAAGCTGATTTAGCAGGTTATCTGGACCACGGTTAATCAGTACCTGAGGTGGTAAACATTCCCTGCGTTTACTTTAGTTATCTTACTCCTATATTGATCTACTTGTAGTTTTGCATTTGTGATCCTTACATTTGTGGAATCACTGCAATATTTTTACTCCCTTTCTTAGCTCATATATTGAGTAGGGCTGTACACTACTCCTCTTTTTAGTAAGATTTTCTCATTTTGTCAGCTATGAAATAGTGAAGTGGTGAATCTGCTAGGCCTTGCCAACAGTCATTTAAGATCCTGTGGCTTCCCATGTTCATTTGACACCAGCACAGTTGAAATTGTCATGAAAGTAAAGCTGACTTACATACAAAATACATTCTCTAGTGATCAACCAACTGAACGTTCAAAGTGAGTCTGCTGAATCCAAGATATTCAGGAAGGAAAAACCACAGAAGCAAAGACAAAAAGATAGTTCTGATTCAGTTTTGTTCACCTGGGTTTTCTCTGTGCAAACTACATGTTTTGCCTTTTCATCTCAGGGTAGGCAGAAAGTTTATTTTGATGATGATGACCTTGTTGCATATACTGGTTAGTATAGACAGGGAAATTATCACTAAGAAAACCCAGCCAGTGTTAACAGTCCCAAGCAAGTTTTAATTTACATAAACTGGTGACCCCCAAAAAGTGCCCTCGGTCACTACCATTGATATAAAGTCCTTTAAAGCACAACATTCAAGGACCTTTTTCATTCTCTTTGTGTGACTTGTGACACTGCAGAACACAAACAGAAATCTGGCTATCATCTGGATTTCATTTCACAATCTATATATCCCAGCACAAATAGTCACAACCAAGAAATCCATTACAAATTTGTGGACTGCAGAGCTTGGCTGTTGAACAGACAACATTTATCATGAGCTCTTTGCAAAATCATATGAGATTTCGTAACAGGTGTCCACTTCGCACAGGTCATCACCTCTGTGGCCTGTGTCAAAATCCATTATACAATAGCTGAAAGCTATCCATACATGTTGCCAGCTACCTCCTTTTCCAGTGTGTGGTGGAATGCAGTGAGAGATAAGCAGGAGACACAAAGTTTAGATCTGAACTTTCCTTTGCATCTGAATTTCATCCTCAAAGGTGAAAATGAGATGGCAGCACTGAATACAGAGTTCTATTTTCAGTCAGCCTTCTGTTGTGATACAAAGAGATTTAAAAAAAAAGTGCCATGAGTGTAGCGTTTAAATAAAAACCCAACACATTATATTATTCTTTAGTGGCCACTTTTAAGCAAAACATAACCACACAAAATTCTACTCATTCTTCCTTAATTTTGTTCCAGTCTTGTCAGACTGGGCTGACTTGATGTGTAATGAGTGTCTCATCTGACATTTCCTATTGTCCCTAGTGGTTGTAAAATCATTACTCCTGAGAAAACAAAGTTTACATGTTGATAAGTGGCGAAGGGAAGAATAAGGCTGCAATGAGAAACTGCAGCTACTCTTCTCACTTCTCTCTCATGCTCTGTCTCCGACAGGAATAATTCACATTCTTGCAATTTAGAGAAAAGTTTCCAAGTCCTCTATTTGGGAACATATTTCAGTTTCTCCTGGGAGGTGAAAGCAGTTTGCTGTGAAATGCTTCAGACTCTCACAGTGACTGATTTTCTGCTTCCTTCTCTTGGGGTAGAATCAATGACGGTGGGGTAAGTTCCAAAAAATTTATTGGAATAGGAAAGAAAAAAAAGACAAAAATAGTTGAACCCATTTAATAGCTGTGATATCATTTTACTGGCTTCCCCTGTCTGCAGGGCATATGTCAGTGGTTGATTTTGTGCTTGGAGCACCAAAGGAATGGTCTTTAAAGGCTTTTTCCATCCCAGTATCAAAAAGAGCACCCCAGAGACAGCTGTCCCTGATGTGATTAACCACTGAAATGGTACTTGCAAACAGGGTGATGAAAACCTCCGAAGTCTGCAATAAAGTGACGAGGCTCAAAGTCACCTTGAGACAGGGAAAAAAAGATTCCTAGAATTGGGAGAAAATATGTGCATTATTTATAAGAAATATAATCCAATAATATATTAAAAGTAATATTGGAAAAAATCTTTATTACATTGAGCAGCTTTTTGAAAAATGGATGGTCTAAAATTATTTAGCTTAAAATGGACATATAAGCAATGTTTAAGTTCTGAAGAAAGGAACATCAATTAATTTTTTTCAGGTTCTTAATGCACACAATGTATTTGCATTGTATTGCATGTGGAAGAAAATTATTTGCTAAATTAGCAAATTTGCTAAATTGCCAAATCCAGCTTTCACATCTTAACTTTCCCAACTGGACCCACATCATCTTCTATTATCACAGACATCAAGGAAACATGTTTCAGAGTATACCATGGCATTCAAAAAGCTTTGGCTTTCTCAAACCAGTAAAACTCTCAAGTGAAAGTATTTTTCCACCAATTGCCACAGATTGAAAACCAGGCTCTACACCTTTGAGATCTTCAAATGTACCTAATTGTTGTGGTGTCATACCGAAGAGAAGGGGCCCCTACAAAAATTTAGAGATAAAAAAAAAAATCTCTGACAAATGATGAATTTTAAGGAAAAGTCAGTACTGATGATTCACGGTATAAATATCTGAATACCACTAAAAATGTACCTATCCATTTTTCCATGATATAAAGGGCAGGCAACAAGCAGTTTCCATTATTCTACCTCAGGGATCTTGCAACGACAAAAGCTTTCTTTCTTAAAAACATGTCTCAGTTTGAATATTATTTCGGAAAACAAATACTATCAGCACACCTACCCTACCCAGCTTGATGGATCTTCTGTCAGTGAACCTGACATTTAACACCAACTCATTTTGGAAATTCCAGTTATCCACCTCACAAACAAACCAAGCTAAAAGATCCCAAGAAAAACACTATTTTGCAGAAATGAAGCCTATCTGATTCTCTCTGTCCTTGTTGCATCCTTTGGCTGTAGCATGAGAAAGTATCTAGAACCTCTGCTGCCCCACTGCCCTGCAGACCGAACCCCACCTGAAGAGCTTGGGCAGTGACCCACGGACCATTCTCCTGCTGGCAGCAGCTCCGTGACACCGTGCCATTCCTCCTACCCCAGACAGAGAAAAAATTGTTTTCCATACCTCAAGCAGGCGGAGGCAGTCAGTTTGAATAGCTGTAGTTCCTCAGCGTAGGTGAGAAAAAAAGGAAGAGAAGAACCAAAAATAGCACCTTCTCTGAGAGCGTGCAGGGCTTGATTCTTCCACAGCGCGCTCTATCAACCCCGCTCCTCAAAATGGCAGCTGGCTGGCAGGCAGCAGCCTCCAAGAAAGATGAGGTGGTACTCCCTGGAAAATTAAATAACTGGTATGGAGCTGCAAATCCTGCAGTGCTGGCTCCCAAAATGTTGGCTCGGGGTGGGGTGAGGTGTGGAGGGAGTGTTGTCATGCAGGGCTGGATAGCCTCAGGCACATTGCACGGGAAAAGGAAGGAGATGTGAAGCCGGGATAGGATCATGTAGGTTCTGCTCTGAAGTGTTGCAGCCCAGTGCTTTTAGAGCAGTACATTTTCCCTGCTCCAGCTCCTGAACAAAGCAAATTAATGAAGTGCCATTAGTTGACTACTTAATGTTTCAAGCATTTTCCCACCTTACACGTATTTTTTTAAAGAAAAATTCAGACACAACCAAAAAGCACACCAAACTTTTACCCACTTTTTGAGCAAATGAAAAGTGCAAAGGGTGAGGGAGAGAAAAGCAAATACATTTTCAGTTCTGTTTGTGTTTTAATTAAATGTAATGGGTCTGTTTCCAAGATTTACACCAATCTCTTTTTCAAAGTGGAAAATGGCGCAAATTTCACAAATTCTCTCTTAAAATGACCCTGAAATTAATAAGCCTGTGATGTTGATGAAGTGTTACAGATTTTTATTAGGCAGGATCTGAACAGCTTTTATTTCATGCTCCTATGTCTTCATACCTGTGTTGGGTGCAGCTCTCAATGTGAAACTCTGAACTTAGTAATTATAGCTAAAAATTGTGACAGAGCATTTTAAATTTCAGAGCAAAAAAGAAACAGAGAACTATACCACAGACATATGAGAGACAAAGTAATTTTGTCTTTGCTTGAGAAATCCCAATGAAAAGATGAAATCGCACTTGGGTTTTAAAAAAAAATAAAAAATGTAGGAGCAGAATTTGGCTTTGATTGTTGGAAAATCTGCCCTTAATTTAGCTGAGAATAAGGATGCCTCCTTTCTAAATGAATAGGGTATGGCAAATTCACTAGTGTGAGAAGAAGCTTGTATAACATTTTAGCTACTGGGCAATATATTCTCTGTTAAAAAACATCTTACAGTGCCTCCTTAAGTGCAAACAGAGGTAGCCAGCAGACAGTGTACAACATGTGTAACTCTGGGCACTGAGAACTTTGTGAGTCTGCCAAAAACTCATCTCATTAGTGCGCTTTGCAGCTGTAGAACAACCGTTTGGCTGAAATGATGTAGACTGAATATAAAACCATGTCCTGGAGGTGAAAGGCCCAGTGGAGGGAGTATGCTGAAACTCCATGCACCAGAATGATGTTCTAGGAATTCCCTGGTCAGGGTGCAAAAATTCATCTGCACATCTTGATACCCAGCTTTGACAGGAAAAGGTATATTCTCTGCAGCGAGATCTTTCTTTGCAGCTAGCTCAGTCCTGGAGCTGTGAGGCTGGAACAGTACATCTTTTATACATAACACTCACAGACCTGATATACTTGCATCAAGAAGGAAATTAAGACAGCTGCTTGTCCCGTAGGAGCACAAATTAAATGCTGAAGCCCAATACATTTATGCAATGTTTTATACACCTCCAAAACACAAAAGCTGTCAAGTCACAATTTTGGTGGTTTTTTGAATTGTTTCTTACACACTGTCAGGATTTCGTGCACCATTCTTTACATTTAAAGAAAGCAACACAGACTGATTTCTGACATGCACCCTCCTATCACATCTATCAGTGCAGTACGGTGAGTGTTAAATGAATGTCACCACAGAGCCTCTCTCTCTCTCTCTCTCAAGTTTTAAATTTCCCTTGCTAGTGTAAAACTTAATGAAAGCCCTGGAGTATACAATAGCATTTTGAAAACAGGAATTTGTGACTGCTGTGAATCATCACTCACAGCAGGGACCCAGAAATGTGAATTGTGGGAGGAACAGGCTCAGTCCCCCTCTCTTTTTTACTGGGAATTTATTACAGGCGTGTCATTATTTACAATGCACCATTCACATCCTCTAAAGAGCCAATAAACTGGCTGCTGAATATGCATTTTGCTCTGTGGTGAACACAGATGTTTCCAGCTAATATCCATTTCATTTAATTTCTTTTCTTTAAAAAAAAAAAAAATCTATCTTGCTATTTCTGTAGCAGCTGGGTAACTATTTGCCAGTCTTCGGTTTGGGAATCACTCCTCATATTTATTATAGTTGGTGCCATTTGTGTTGCACAAAGTGGAGGTCTGTCCATATTACCAGTCTCTGCCTGTGTTTGCAAGGGTACCAAATGCAGTTGCTAAAATTCTCTCACAGTTTAAAGGAAAGGCCGCGTGAGGATTCAGCACAGGTTGAAATTTCACTAATGATATGTGGCAAAAATAGTGTCAGATGTTTTGGTGTTCCAAGAGTACATCAGAAACCTCTGGTGTTTGAGGGGGATTTGTTTTGATTTTGCATTCCTGTGAGTAAAATGTATTGTTGATTCACAACTGACAGGTTGGTGGTCATTAATTTACAGTCCCTTCATGTATTAGTAAGAGAAGGCACAGGGAATGATGGTTAATTGCAGAAGGTTTGTAAGTTCAACTCAGATAATCATTCCTAACTTTAGATACTTATCTCTGCCAGCACCGTCCCCTGGGATTGCAAAAGTGGTTTGTCATTTCTGTGAAAAAAGACTCTCCTGAGGTCTTAGTTTCCTGCATCTTGTCCGGCTGGAATCTGAAAGTTCAAAGGTAACTAATAAATACATTTCTGATTATCATCATCATTATTATTCACAGTCCTATAGTAATTTTTTAAAGCCCCACAAGAGCTACGGTTTCACACAGTTTGAATACGGATAATGGCTGAGGAGGTGGCAAAGAGGGGCTCACGTTTTATCCAAATCAGATTGTTCAAACTAGATTGCTATTCTATAAATTCCTCCCCTCCTTGTGGTGTGGAAGGCAGTGTTATTGGGAATCACCAGATGGCTGGTTACAGATGGTGTTATACATTCTATCTTCAATTAGCTCTTGAAGAAGTGCTTATTGTTAGCTGTGGTGCAGTTCTTCCTCCACACAAAAATACTATTGCTGAGACCTGCCCTGCCTGAACCTCTCTGATGAGCGAAGCACTTTTAGATGTGAGCATGTGAGAAAGAATTCTCAAAAGTGCTCCCATGAGAAGACACTGAAAACCCAGTGTGAGTGAATGGCTGTGAGTGAGCAGCTCCCTGAATTTTTACCTGCTACCTACAGGTTATATCCAGCTGAGGAAATAAAAGGATGTTTGGGACTAGGCTGTTTGGGTCTAGGCTGTGGGAGGTGAGCAAGGCCTTACAAAAGCAGAAGGAACAGAACCTGGTGACTGCTGCAAGGTGACAAAGCGGATCATGCTTTGCTCTCCCACTCTGGTCTCCCTGGTGCACCTCCATATGCACAATCAGCACTGTCCTCTGGCAGAGGCTGAGTATCCCTGCTGAGCAGCTGGGGAAGAGGCAGGAGGACTGGAGACATCAGCTAGTGTGTTCATGCTCCTGACTCACAGGAAGGGCATCTGAATGAGTTAGGATGAGGCAATTCTGCTTGGAACACATGTGTGGAGACACTGTCGGCATGATAAAGAGAGGAACCTGCAGGCCCTGTTAAAGTGGTAGGAAGCTCTGGTTGGAGTATAAATGGTAACATTCTCTTTTTAAAGAGCTGGAGTCACTTTTATTTTATTGGCTTATTTTATCACACTTTTTTTTGGGGGGGGGGTGGGGGGGAGGGGGGGTGTTTCACTTGTACAAACCTAAATCAGAAGTCTCCTAGTATTTCCATGTAGGTTCCTGTATGAAAGAGATAGGTGTGGAAGGGACCCCAGTTAGTCTTTATATTGGACCAAGATTTTACCTCCTCTATGCCTAATAAAAACATTAACCCCTGTAGCTGCAGACTGGTTGCGAAGTGCAGGTCAATGAAGAATTTGGTCTTTTGCATCAGAAAAATAACTTGCAATGTCTATCAATTCAGAATGGATTTTCCACAAAGGAAAAAGCTTTTGTATTTCATAAAAATTTGAAATGAACAAATATTGACATTAGATAGACTCAACCAGGGCCAGTTGCACCTTTAAGAAAAAGGCAGGAATTTCCCATTGTCCTAGAGAACTGGGTCAGATGACGACATCTGCCAAAGTCTGACAGCAGGAGAAAGGTGGACACAAGTCTCAGTCTCCCATGCTGCAGTACAGGCTGAATGAGCAGATCTACTTGCCTGTGAGAAGGGGTCCTCAGCTGCCAGGGCCAGGGCTCCCTCTCATGTACCAAAGTGACAAGTCTTGGTCTTTCAGTGATATTCATGTGCATGGGGTCTTATAAAAACAGGGGTTCAAATATGCTTTATCATAGACTTCAATAACAGCAAATTACCAGCTGTGGAAATTAAATACTACATGTGCAGAACAGTCCCTAAAAAAGTATTTAAATGCCAATAAAAGCTTTACAAGTCCCCTGGTGCTTGTATAATTTGGCTCAACAGCTTCCACCTCCCTGGAGCCCTGTCATGGTGGCAGACACAGTGGGTTTCCCTTTGCTTCCCCAGGGCAGAGGGTTGGAAGGGGAATGGCCACCACCTGCTGCACAGCAGGTGCCAACTCAGCTGGTGCAGGCTTGGGAGGCCACTGGTCTCTGGGGCTGTGGCATGAGGAAGGGGGTCCAGGGTGTCCTGTGTGGAAGCGAAGTGAAGTATTGGATGAAGGCTGCAGCCAGTAGTAAGCAGATGCCAAAGTTGCTGGAGAAAAGGTAATTGAACCTTCTGCTCTACTTCTCTCTATATGAGGAGGGGGGCTGGGAGCCATTAAAATTCAAGACAATTTAAACCTCATTCCTTCTTTAAACAAGGTGTGCTATGCTTCCTTTCTGCTTCATTGTTGTTCTTTTCAGGCTGCTAGCTCAGACTTCAGAGTGATCTTCTCAACTTTTGCAGAAGTGGAGATCTTTAAGATTTTTCCCCTCAGTCTTTAACTGGATTTGAATTTCACTTTAGCCTTATGGTCAACTTCCTCTTTCTGATTTGGGGAGTTTTTGGATCTTGCTTATAAACAAGCAAATATTTTAATGCTTTTTCTTTGGTTGTACTTGATTATCTCATACTTTCTTCCTTTCTAGTCTTTTCCCTCCCTCCCACCCTCTCAAATCTGCCATTTTTCTGTTTTCCTCTCTCTATTTCTCTTGAACAAGGCTCACACAGGGACTCAGGTAAGAAAGAAGTCACTGAAAAGAGAAGGATTTGTGGTTGAAAGAAATCATGCAGGTAGCTGTGGTCAATACAAAAAAGGGGACAAAGGTGGAAAAAAATTTCCTATGGCTAAATCAGTAAAATCCATGTAGGCTACCCTTCATAGCAACATCATGGTCAGTGCTGGTTTTGGTGGCCAGAGTTTTGTCTGTTTTCTAGCCCATTTGCTTCTGTGCTGTGCTCTTCTGTGCAGCACTGCCCTGCACAAAGCCTACATCCTTCTTACCCACTGTAAGCAAACACCAAAGGTGAGACAAAGCCAGCTCAAGGGAAGCAAGTTATGGTAACACAGGTCGCTCTACTTGTTCTGATTTTGAACAGCTTTCATAATTTTTCTCTATTTTTATTCAATCTAAGCCAAAGATATAGATATAAAGTTAGCAAAACTCTTCCTTTTAGACAACTGCCTAAAGGTCTTATCCAAGCTCACTGAAATCATTGAAAAATATTTCATTTGCAACAAGGCACTTTGGGATAGTTTCAAAATATTTATTTATATAGGAGACAACTGCTCTTTCAGGTAGCTAATGCACATTTCAAATATGAGGGCCTTTTAACCAAAACAATGACAGAAAATAAAAAACTTTAAATAAGATTAATGTTAGACGCACTGCACTTTCAGTGCCACTCTATAATTCAAAGGTTACCATCTATGCTCTGGGCACAGTTTGGGACATTTCCCTTCCTTTTTGTAAAGGGAAAGAGACATGAAGGATTGATTTAGAAAAAAAAAATAACTCTGAAAGTCTTGTTCTCTTTGTTTGCTGTCCACTCTTTACCTTGTTTACTGATAATATGCTCACAGAGAATACACATGGGTATTGGCTTAATGTGGTACAAATACAAATATGGTAGACGATCACATTGTGCTTTTCATCTCTCAACCTGTCAGTGAATGAAATAAAAATTAAAAAACATTGGAATTGTCTTCAAGGGGAAAGGCTGGTTTTCTTCATAGATCTTCATTACATCACATTGAATGATATTGTTCTATGCAATTAAGGAGTGCCACAACAACCTTTCCTATGAATGAGCCCTGGCTCATTTCATTCCCTGTGGCCAGGAGTGTTTAATAAGTACAAAACACATGGTTTAAGTAGTACCCTCCAGCTTGTGCGCTGTAATATTGGCAATAATGTACAGAAAAGGGGCAGGAGAATGTGTGTGAGGGGTTTGCATGTGTGTTGTGTATGCCACAGCAGGAGCATGTTCCATGTAGACAGAGGTCATACAGCACAATACACTGGGGCTGCACTTAACTCAGCATCTCTCTGAAGCAAAACCAGGCACAAACCCTAATTAAACCCAGGGTGTGAATCCCTGGAGGGCAGTGATAGAAGGGTCTGTGTACTAATCCAGCCTGCGCTGACTAACAGCAGCACTGCACAATCACTGCTGTATGAATATATTCTTCTGGCAGCTGCATGCAAACGGCAGTCTTTGCTATTCTGATGACTTTTCATTTTTATGACACTGTGTTTTAGCTTCAGGTGCGAGTGTGAGACTGCCAGTTAAGTGGCTGTTCTGATTATTTTAAGTAGTCACTAATCAAAATGCTGAACAGAGGGGGCCGGGGGAGAAGGGGGAAAGGGATGGAGGTAAGAGATGTAAAGGAATGTGTGAGGGTTAGAAGGGGCGGGAGGAGGGCTTTGCATCTGATTTTCCTAAGCAGGGCAATTTCTTTAGTGAGGAAGGTGAGCCTGTCACTACTTGGCCCCTGTCTTCTGCAAATACTTTAACTTCTCAGCAACCCAAATGATGATTATAGGGAAGGGGAAATGAAATGACTGGAAGGTTTCTAGCAGCAACAGCAGAAGCAATAGCAGAGAAATGCATTGTGAAAAATCAGTTTTAATAAAGTCCCAGCACTGACCTTGGAAACATAAGTATTTATATTATTGACTTCTGTGTGAGGTTATTTGTTAAAAAAAATAAAAGGGAAGAAAAGGAGAAAAGGAAGAAAAGGAAGAAAGGGAAGAAAAGGAAAGGGAAGGAAGGAAGGAAGGAAGGAAGGAAGGAAGGAAGGAAGGAAGGAAGGAAGGAAGGAAGGAAGGAAGGAAGGAAGGAAGGAAGGAAGGAAGGAAGGAAGGAAAAGAAAGAAAGAAAGAAAGAAAGAAAGAAAGAAAGAAAGAAAGGTAAAGAAAGACTTTCTGTTCTTGTCTTGAGACCTGAGGAAAAAAAATAACTAAAATTAGAGAAACTGGAGATATAAACGCAGTGAGTAGAATAAAGCAAAATACCTCTGGGGTGTTCATCTGCCATAGTAGTCATTTCATATCTCATCTGTTATATGAATGTGATAGCTCTTTCCCTTTTTGATAGGATCATTATGTAGACTCCACAGATTCAATTCCATTTACAAGTCAATGGTGTGAGATTTTATGACAATTCTTTTTACTGGGTTGATTCTGGATGATCTTCCTCTGCTGAAAAAGAAAAAAAAAAGAGGGACAAAAAATAAGGAGGAGGGGACAGAATCATTTTGGTACTGACGCGTGAGTGTTCTGGATGCACCAGACATTGCTGTGACAGATCAAATAATGCTGTCTTACTACGAATCTACCCAGGTGTTCTTGAGCCTCAGCGTCAATGCCACCAACATTTGAAGAGCTCTATGCTGAATGGAGATCTGTTGCTGGGGAGAAAACAGCTGCTCTGGGCAGAAAGTATAGCTGGTATCAGCTGAACTCATAGGTAATACATCACACAGATGGTTTACTTGTTCTTGTGCTCAGGTCCCTCATTCCTTAGCACTTCCCTCAGCCGTCCACAAGGGCAGCTCCAGCCCGGGGCTCCATAGAGCCTGTGGAGTGGTGGTGAGCATTTATCTAAGCTCCACAGAGGAAGAAGTGCTCTTCTCTGAGTTTACACTGCACCTACAGCAACTGATCTGGGCCCAGTGTAGGCTAGTAAACAGATGCCTGGAAAACCTATGTTATGGCAGAAGCATGTATAAAGATCTGTGGTATCCATATTGATACATTCTGCTGGAATTTTGCCTTTTCCTGACTGTAAACAGAAGTTTCATAGAATGTGTGGCTTACATACCTTTAGGGTTAAAATGAAACCCCTTTTCTCGTGTCACATAAGTGAATGAGGTGGATTGGTGTGGGATTGGAGAGTGAATATTGTCAATATAGGCACATACAGTGAAATCTCCTTTGCTTAGAATGCCATTTCTTTGTTTATTGTCAAGATCCATTCTGTCACAAGCAGGATCCACCAGAGTAATCCCCTTTCAACACCAAGAGCAGCATAGAAAAGGCAAGTACCTGTGTTTAACACAGGAGGAGCTTAAAAAGGAAATAATCTCCTGTATGGGGCAATGTCAAGTCAGGGGAAAAAAAGTCCAAAAGCTGTTGATGTCCTTTTTTGGCTGTAACTTTCTGTGTCCTGCAGAATATAAAGAAGGAAAGGCACATGAAGGCTTGTGCAAAGCAAGACCCTCCCAACTTTCTGCAAGTGAATTTTTGTTAGAGCATGTCTTCATGCTATGAAAAATAGCTTCTGTGGAAATGTTTTACCGTTTCAGTGCATGTTCCAAGCATGCCTTATAGATGTGTGTCCATTCAGAGCTTCCTGGATATAGGAGCTGTTTCTCCGACCCCTCCCTCAGGCACCTCCCCTAGAAGCAAAGGTCTGTCCCCCAGCTTGAGGGTTGGAGCACATGCTCAGGGACTCACACTCTGTCACAGAGCTGACTCCAGCTCAAATACCCTCCTGCAGAAGCGGCATGACTGGAGAGGTGGTATTCACCAGCAAAAGAAGGGGGAAAGGGCACTGAATAAACAGAGGGGGAAAAATGTCAATGGTTGTCTAACCCCTTGGTTAAAGAATTTGGCTGGATAAAAAGGAGGCAGGGGGACTAGTCCCCATGATAACGAATCCTTACAGAGTAACTGGATAAACCATTTCCTACTGGTTCCTGGCTCAGCACGTCAGCTTGGGACAAGGCACAAGGCATCAGACTTTTCTGATTTTGAAGGGGACCCCAAATGCATAATTTCGGGGTTTGACTCTGCCTTGCAAAGAAGGTGTGTAAAAGTGAGGCTGCACAATGCTCATCATTAGTCATTGATGATTTAATCCTGGGAACCTCCACCTCAGCCACAAAAATTTATGAGAATATCAAGATTAGGAGACTCCAGTAAAACCTCACAATTTTTTTATGCATTTGGAGAAGGGCTGAGACCCTTTACAATGTTTCCCCCAAACAACACTGCTTCCCACAAATCCTGTAGGACCCATTACACACCAAAACACCTCATGCCCTCATGAGATACAATACCATAAAAGTGAATCTAGCAGTTGCTATTGATTAAGCCAAGTCATTGCTTCCATGCCTATTCCCATGTGGGTTTATCAGACATTTATGCCACATATAATGTTGCTTCTCCTGGGTTCATGACTGCCCAGAACATACATTTTACTTGAGCTGCTTCTCAGCCCCAATTCTCAGTGGACCTCAAGTCAGGCAGAATTCATACACACAGCTTGCTCTGAGCTACAGGCAGAGGGGAGGGTGACAGTGTCACACTCAGCTCCCTCCTCCTCTGACATATTTCTGGAGTATTTCAACCAGCTTTCTCTTCTGTGGCAAAAAAACAGAAGGGATGAACTAGCCAGTCATTTGCAATGCTCTTTGGTGAAGCAAAGTCACTTCATACATCTAAGATACAAGTATGATAGATGAATTATTTACTAATAGGAAGCCCTTTCCCCCTCCAAATTAAATTATGCCAGAAAATTGGAAACTGCTTGAGAAAGAAAGGTACTGCAAGAAACCCACCCAGCTGCAGACATCTTTGGGAACATATGTAAAGCATGTCTTACTGTGCTCCTACATAAGAGGTAAATACTTTTATTTTCTCTTTTATTAGTCATAGGAATGGACCTGGAAGGCTTTCTCTATTGCTGTAGCTCATTGATGGCCTGTTTTCATAGGGGTAGGGAAAGCCTTGGCATCTGGTGACTGATAAAACACAGCACCCATATCCAGCATTCCTCTCAAGTCTCACTTTTCTGATCATAACAAATGCACTAAATTCAGTGCAATTAGGCCAAAAGTAGGTGTTTCTATCTTTCATTTCAGCATAGATTATGTGCTATAACATTGCATTTTAAGTCATCAGCACTTTAGCTTAAATAATTATGTTTTACAGTGAGAGGGTTTTTTTTTTTACCTCAGTCAATTAATAACAAGCCATACGCAAATTTAATAAGTGTAATGAGAAACTCTTGTTTGATTTTTTTGAAGTCACATGCCAGGGAAAAAGATGGAGCAGGCTTTTCTTTTTTTACTGGTGCACGAGGTCAGTGGCAAACCAGTATCACTCAAGGGTGGTGTCTGTCAGCTTGGTTTCCAGACTGTGCCCTAAATGCTTGAAAATGTTACAGAAATCCAAAAGCTACAGGAAAATATATCCTCAGCCAATGTGTTAATGGTCACTGGGGACAAAAAAATGTTTTGAATCTTTGTGTTTGTATGTGTATATATATATGTTTGTATTCCTTTTTTTCTTATGTACTCAGTTTTTCATTACATATATATGTTTTATTTGTTCCTCTGTTGTGGCTAACATCCTTGGGTGCAACCAGTATATCTGCACTGCCCCAGATTCAAACTAGCTAAAGAAAAGATTCTCCACAGCAGATGTAGACACCTTGGGTATCACCAAGCCTGCAGGTCCTCCTTCCCTTAGTAAGCCTTGGACAGCCTAAAGAAGGTTCCTCTGTACCTCCAACTTGCCAGTACATGGGAAAAACTGAGGCTACAGTTATAGCTCTAGAAGGGCTGTTATGTATTTCCTAAAAAGCCTTCTCTGGTTAATCCCCCTGCAGCTTGCAGTGTAGGTTATGGCTTACTGATTTTACTGGCCATGCCAGTGCGTTTATGGTGTGCAGTAGCTGCATCCACATTATCAGCCCATACAGGGACCAGTCCCAACCTGGTCCTTCAGGGGGTCATGAGCTGAATGCACAGCTCATTGCAAATGTCCACATATGGCTGAAGGAGGAGTGCATATCCAGAGGAGGAGTGGGAGAAGTCCTGTTATCCTGAATTAGATTAAAAATTAATTAGTATAATTTTTGGAGGTGTAATCTCTTAGTTTGGGAAACCATTTAAGTGCATGCTCCAATCTATCCATATTTAAGAAAGCAGTTTAAACACTCCTTGTTGGGCAAGTGCTTACATTCCTTTTTCCTCAATAAAGAAACTTTCCTGAATTAAAGCTTTTAAGCCGGAGTGGTATGCTCACAGCATGTGCCATTCTGCCTGCCTTTGTGAATGTTAGATCTGTACTGTAAATGTGATAATCTTTGTACAAATAAGAACACTTTTCAATATGATTTTCAGTTTTTCACTCACTTAAACCAGAGAAAATCTTACAGTAGAGTCTGTGCAGATTTAACATAGAAAAGCTATCTTCAAACTGCACACAGGAAGACACTTAGGATAATTTGAAAGAAGCTATCTTTTTAATGCATTTTCCTCCTTTTTTTTCCCCTGAAAAGCAGTTAACAATTTCCTGAAAATGGACTCACTGTTCAAAACTACTGGGTAGATAATTTCAACAAGGAACGACTGGTCTGTAACTCATGCATGAATGATTGGCATTGAAAAAACATCTGAGATGTTTTCATTGGCCATTTCTCCATAGGGTGGTCCTTCCCTCCTGCTAAAAGAACATAGCTCTTAGGTTTAAGTTCCTACTGCAGTCCTCTGTGTTTACGTAGTGCCCACTTGGCTTTCGTCAAATATTCTAGTGTCATTGGGTTAAAATCCAGTTGTTGTGAGGAAGAAAAGAAAGTCTTATTCTCTTGAATGTAAAGTGGGTGTATTTGTGCTATATTAGCACTCCAGTTTTAGTCATTAAGCACTGTGTAATCTATGCCTCTGCACCATGTGCCAATCTGCCCAGACTTCTGCAGTGAGCAGAGTTTTTGAATGCACTGAAGAGTTATTAGCCTGGTTTTTTTTATACAATTACAGTGCAGCTGTATACGTCTGTTCCTCTGAGCCAAGCATTTTATGTGCTAGAGGTTGGTATGTGTTGGAATGATGCAAGTAAAAAAATAAATACAGGAGAGTAATGTTGTTGAAAGCTGTGAATCTTCATGTTAAGGTGGGCTCACAATGAAGCTCAGGTCTCTGAAGATAAATGGGACTGTTGTTTCTATGTGCTGGTTTAGAGTTGAAAGATTGTATTGAGAGAGAAAGTAGGAGAGGTTAGAAACAAAATTTTATAAAGATAGTTACTGTCTTCCTTAAAAATAAGAACTTTCTGCTTGCAAAATAAGAAACTCATGATAGAGCATCAGCTCAGGACAGCGGCTGTGCAGCCAGGGAATACTTGAATCCTTTTACAAACTTTAAGGCTTTATTCTTGCCATCAGCTGACAACGATCCAACCAGATGCCTGCCCATGAGATACTTTGACAATTCATTTATATCACTGACCTTGATACGCCATTTTTTGCATGATAAGTGTTTGGTTTTGGGGTGGCACTGTCTGATAGAAGCTTGCATAACCCTTCCATCAGGAGCATCTCTCTGGGACATGTGTTTCACTCCAGGGCTCTTTGCCAGCTTATCTTGTTGCAGACCATAAATGAACATCTCATTCTACCTACACACTGTTCCACCTCTTTTGCAGATTTCAAGTGGACAACCATATTTCTGAATGCCTTTCACATGAAAAAGTACTAAAAGCTCTTTTCAACATGAGTTGGAGAGGAAAAAAGATCTATTGTGACAGATATATATAGTGTATAGGATGCATGTATGCATATGTATGTATATGGTGGAAGAAAAAGAAAAAAAACCTAAACACTTTTCAGTTTTTCTAAAACTTCATTTCCACATGCACATTTAAAATTGCTTAAAACCTCTATATAAACAAAAAAACAGTGAACCTGAGCCCAGCTGCTGAAATCTCTGAAGTGTCATGATGGGTTCAGTGTAAGAATCCGTACAGGAAGGTATAGGATCATGACAGAAAGGTTGGTTGCTCTTGGAATAGAGCTCTGCTTGCACAAGAGAAACAGTGAGTGAATTATTCTCTCCCTTTCTTTAAAACATTTTTGGTAGCAAGATAGATTTAGACACAAAAATCCTAAAAAAATATATGAGACTCACGATGTGGGGAAGAGATTTTTTTTTTTAAATTTCATTTGGGAATAGCTGAACTCGGAGGCAGTCTATCTGCCTTCCTGTCTGATGGCCCGTATTCTTCACAGCACTCCTGAGGCTGCACTCTCACCGCATATAATTCCTCCCCGGTCCAGTCCTGTGTGCAGCATGTGGACTGCTCTCCGAGGGGAGGGGGATCTGACTTGGCTGGCAGTCAGAGCAGCAGGAGCAATTGCAGATGCTGCTATTTACACTATTTTCACATTCTGAAGAACAAAGAGCAGGAGGCTGCCAACAAATCTTAGAGGCTAAGCCTTTGCCCTACAAGCGAGGCACAGCCAATGAATGCCGGCAGAAACATGCAGTGCACCACTTTGTGAGATATTGCATCTCTGTTTTGGTGAAAATGCACTCAAGATCACTCACTGAGAAAGAAAAGAAAGGAGCTTCGTTGCCCAGGAGTGTCAGCCTTCCAGGAGTGCAAGGCTGAATGAAATATTTCTGTCTCACATGAATGAGCCATTTCAGGTCTTGGGGATGACTAACCCTTAAAATTCATGGTTGTGGTGGTAACAAAGATAGATGTTTACACACTGCTCTTTAATCTAAGCTAGACATGAGCCCAAACACAGTTCTTTGTATGAAGAAATGCTATTTCTGTACAAAAGCATTTTAGAGATTTGCATTGCACTGCTGTGCCTGGACATGTTTTGCCCCTATCCATGGGCTCCCCATATGGCCTCAGAGAAGACTGTCAGGCTGAGGTTTTCAATAAGATGAAAGAGGTAGTCGGTCTTCCTTAGAAAATCAGGGATAATTCAGGTTTCTCTGAAAAAGGTCCTCTGAAAAGCCCAAGATTGATCCTGTTGTGTGACTTGTATTTTTTATTTCTTCTGGTCCTGTCTATTTGCCTTTATTCTCTACTAATATGGCAAACAGCAGTGTCTGACTATCTCAGTTAGACTCTCTTACACCTCCAGGTGTGAGACACATTAATAATAATAATTTCTATGACTTATGACAGACGTATGTGTATCTGTAATATCTACACCTTGCATCTTTCATCATTAGAGTGTCAAAAAATCCAGATAATAAATTTAAGTTTATTAATGAGAATTTATTCAAGTGCTTTTTGATTATATTTAGCCACCTAGAGATATTTTTGTGCATGGACAGACCTCCTTTATCTTCTTTAAATCTGGACTTGGGATTCAAAATCAGGCATAGGCATTGGAATTCAGGTGAGTTTTGGTGGTGGGCATTTGGTTTGCTTCAATTTACCATTAGAGGACCTCTGCAAAGAAGCAAGCTATGGAAGCTGCTAGGGACTCAGCACTATCTTCCTGCATGGGAGAAGATTCAAAGATTTGGAATAATTTCAGATCCAGCTTTAATAATTATTCCTCTACCAGTTTTCTTCTCTGTTTCGCCTAGTGAAATTGAAGCTCTGGCATTTAAAATAAAACCCAAAATGTTACAGTTTTAGGGAACTGGAAATTTGGAAGGTCTCCCATCCATGGTGCTTCTGTGTGTTAGCTGGAGAAATCAGCAGAGATTAGTTTCAGTGTCAGATCCTCCTGACTTGTGGGAGGATTCACAGTAATGTGAAAGAAAAATCAGTTTCAGATAAACAGTGTATGTAAGGACACAAGCACAGTGGAGTTTTAAACTCTGGGGGTACACAAATAGGTATTCCAGAGGCATTCCATTAATCTAATTCAAATGAATAAACACCCAGAGCAGGTCTTCTACATCACAGTACCTGCCTAGCACTAGCTCAGACTTCATAGGCAAACACTTTCCCTGGGAACAGCCACAGGCTAATCCTGGATTTGTGTGCCCACAAGGAGTGAATATTGGCTATGCCTCTAGGGGACCCCTTTGGGTTTACTTTAATAAAAGGAAGAAATCTCAAGATTTGATGCAAAGAGCATATCCCAAATGGGGAGAAACACAGGCCTTTGGGCCCTGCACCTTGCGTAGTCTGTTCACTCCGAGCAAAAGGAGTGTAAAGTACTAGCAGAGCTGCGTGCTGCCATTTTACACCAGCTCTTTACAGGTGTTGCTGACAAGGTGAAAGGTACAAAATTACAGAGAATAGAGTCCCTTTACCTGTCGCTCAGGCTCTCCTTCTATTTAACTAGTTCCAGGACAATTACTTTTCAAGGCACAAAAAAAAAAAAAAAAAAAAAAAAGGGAAAAAATAACCCACCCAAACACCGCAAAGAAATCACAAACTCTTAAAAGTATAGTTTGTAATCAAATAGCACATGTGCCTGTGAACCTCAAAAGTATGTTTAAAAAGTGAATTAATTAAAGTGCACAGTTTCTGAGAAGCAGTTTTTTTCCACAGGCAGTAAAAACTAGAGAAAAGACCTTGCAAAGAAGCCAAGTGGTTCAGTTCTGATGTCCTGCCATGCAGTGCAGATGATAAACAAGGCTTTCTGATCACTAACAAGTATCAAAATCTGGGGTGAGTTTCACTTAAACTCTTATTCCTTAAACCCTAGGCAAAACCAGAGAGGTACTGTAGAATTACACATGCATACAACAGGTACACATGCATACATACATACATACATACATACATACATACATACACACTCATTACCTGGGAATGGTTACAGCTGGAGGGGGGAAGGTACTAGAGGTCTTTATTTTCAGATAGCCACAGAGTGGTTTTATAAGCAAATGGGCAGATATTCTGGTTGTTCTTGGCCATAAAGTCCTTTCGAAGAAGCAGAAAAATAAATCAGGCAGTGATGTGTAAAGGGAAAAATTGAAAGAACTTTGTTTCCAGAGCCATCCCTACTTCAAGGAAAGAATCCCTCTTCCAAAGCTCATTGGTCTGCCAGGAAATAAACTGTCTACAGGTCACATCTCCAGTTACACAATATTAATAACAGATATTTTCCCCAAACACCCAATGAAACCCAAGAGGTTCAGCAGCAGTAAGGTCATCTCTGCTCATCCACCCGAGTAACAAGGTGGAAAGATGGTGCTGTGAGAATTAAAGGGCAGCCTTTGAGCAAGGGAGAGGAGGGGTTGAGTGGTTTGTATAAATAAAGGTAGAGCAAACATCTCCATGTGACAGTGCTGTGACAGTACATACACTCTCATCTATACACAGGTACCTGTCTGAGCAGCTACTGTAACCATGTTGTAAAATATTCAATGACTCACTGTGAATAACTGTCTCATTTAGAAGAATAATCTGGTGACAAGACCAACATTGTTAAGTTGTGTCAACTTGTTAGAAAAGACATAAAACAAAAATACCACTAACATCCAAGGGCTGGAGGCAATGTCAATAATTTTTTGGAAGTGAGCTGGCTGGAGGAAAGTGAGGCTGGGCTCCAGCAGCTTAGCATAAGCTGTTTGCAGAAAGGAATGAAGTAAATGAGGCCAACCATTTACAAATCAGCACCACACTGATTTACTGGGGTGAACATACTGTGACAGAGATCCCCCTTCCTCAGATATGAGCAGGTATCTGTCCTTAAGTGTGAGATGCTATGGACCCAGTTCTACCTTTCCACACTGCTCTCCTCCAACGCAATGGTCTCTGCTAGAGAAAAGAGTAGGTTACCAAGAGATAGCTTCTTGTCTGACCCCATTCCAGGTTCTCCTGAAGCTAGGATGCCCACTTCTAATTTCAGACATTTATTGAAATCTGTTGCACTGCTTAAGAGAGAAGAAAGAGCAAAGTGTGAGCCTTGTTTGCCTCTTCAGCTATCTCATGGGCTGGATGAACACCTGCAGAGAGCAAAATATGGTGGCAGCATGGAGGCTTCCAGACTGGGAAAGCAACTCAAGAACAATACATAATATGACATAATATAACACAATAGAACTAAGGTAATATAGTATATAAAATCTATACAGTAAATACAATTGTTATAATATAAACTAATTCAATATAACGCTATGCGATCTTCATTCCCCTCCCAATAAAAATGAGGGTGCCTGTGTGATGGGGTATGGAGGGGGTGACCAGGCCAGAAGGAAGGTGAGACAATAACCTCTGGTCTAACTGGTTGCTGCTGTATCTGATTTGACTGAACTAATTGCCACGGGTGGTTCAGGCCTTGCCCCTTTCAGCACTGGGACACATCTCTGCAATCTGCTGCTGCCTGCTGCTAGCTTATTTCTCTTTGTGTGCCTGATGCACAGGCTCTTGGCATGCTGGCCAGCTCACACACCTCAATAGCACCTTGTGATTAACAGGCAGAAGCACAAAGACTCCTGGCGTGTTGGCCAGCTTGTACAGCCCACTACCCTTTGCTCTCCTGTGGCATCGTGCAAAAGCTGCTGAGAGGCACAAGCTGGCTGCCAGGGGAGGCAAGAAGCAGAGCCAAAATGCCTTAAACTGTAGAGGAAATAGGAAAAAAGAAAACAGGGCAGGAGTCGGGGAATTTATTCCCCTTGAATAGTAGTCCCAGAAGTAACCATAATAAGCAATCAGAATCTCAGTACAAATAAGAATCTATGGAGGTTATCTAGTCCACTTTCTTGCTCAAAGCAAGACTTACTTCAGAACTAGGTTGCCCAGAGTTGTCTAGTCAAGTTCTGAATGCCTTTAGGGATGGAGATTGGCAAACTGATACAGTGCTTTATCACTCTTCTCACCGTGAAAAATTCTTACTGTGTGTTTCATTGGAATTTTTATTGCTGCTGCTTGATTCCATTGCCTCCAGTTCTTGCACTGGGAACAGTGTAGCTCCCCTTCCTCTATAGCCTTCGATGGATAGTTAGTAGTGTTATCAGGTAGATTAATCCCCCAATCAGGCACCATTCTCTCAGCCTCTCACATGACCTGACCAGCCTAGTGGTTCTCTGCCAGACTTGCAGAGAACTTGACTATGTCTTTTTTTGTGCAACAGAGTCCCAGAATAGGGCAGTACTCGGATGGGATCTCCCAAGGGTTGAACAGCAGGAAATAATAACTTGTCCTGCTGGCTACACTCATCCTAATGCAGCTTGCCTCCATCTCTCTTATCACACTGAACTTGTTCACTAGGATTTCCAGATGCCTTTTTGGAGGTGTCCTGGCCACTCACTCTCCTGTACCACTGCAGTTTTACACCCTTGATGCAAGGCTTTGCATTTGCTTTTTTTTGAACTTCTTGAGGTTTCTGTCAGTCCCTTTCTGCAGCCTTTTGAGGTCCCTCTAACTGGCAGCCCTGATCCCAGCCTCCACTGGCAGTTTCCATCACTGTAATCCCCCACCCAGTCCCCACTTTGGTGTCATCCAGTATATTGACAAAGGTTCATCCCACCTCATTCCATCACTCAGATTGTTAATGAAGACAATAAAGAACACAGGCCTCAGCATCAGTCCCTGAAGAATGCCACCAGTAATCGTACACCACCTGATCTTCAAAACACCAATCATTGTTTTTAAGCCCAGACAGTCCACACAGATTTTATCTAATGTGCAATCTTCCTTCCAGTCTATATCTTTCCAATTATCTACAGTGACATTATGGAGACAGAGCAAAGGACCATGCTTAATTTAATATAGATGACATCCACTGCATTCCTTTTATCACTTACCAAGCCAGTCATCTTAATATTGTTTTGCCTGTTTTCAGGCACAATTTGCCTTTGGTAAATCCCAATGTGTTGTTTCACTGTTCTGTTCTCCTAGCACTTGGCAATGAAATTTTCACAGAATCACAGAATCACAAGGTTGGAAGAGACCTTTAAGGCCATCAAGTCCAACCCATGCCCTAACACCTCAACTAGACCATGGCACTGAGTGCCACATCCAGTCTTTTTTTAAACACATCCAGGGATGATGACTCCACCACCTCCCTGGACAGACAATTCCAGTACTCTTATCACCTTTTCTGTAAACAATTTTTTCCTAATATCCAACCCAGATTTCCCTTGATGCAGCTTAAGACTGTGTCCTCTCATTCTGTCAGTTGCTGCCTGGAGAAAGAGAACAACCCCACCTGCCTATGAGCAACTTTCAGGGAGTTGTAGAGAGTGATAAGGTCACCTCTGAGTCTCCTTTTCTTCAGGTTAAACAGCCCCAGCTACCCCAGCCATTCCTCACAGGGTTTGTGTTCCAAGCCTCTCACCAGCCTTGTACCCTCCTCTGGACACACTCAAGGGTCTCAACGTCCTTCCTAAACTGAGGGGACAGAACTGGACACAGCACTCAAGGTGTGACCTCACCAGTGCTGAGTACAGGGGAAGAATGACCTCCCTGCTCCTGCTGGCCACACCATTCCTGATCCAGGCCAGGATGCCCTTGGCCTTCTTGACCCCAAGGCACACTGCTGGCTCATGTTCAGTCAGGCTGTCTGTACCCCCAGGTCCCTTTCTGCCTGGGCACTGTCCAGCCACGCTGTCCCCACCCTATAGCACTGCAGGGGGTTATTGTGGCCAAAATGCAGGACTCTGCACTTGGATTTATTAAACCTCACATTGTTGGACTTGGCCCATTGATCCAGCCCTTCCAGGTCCCTCCTCAGAGGCCTCCTGCTCTCCAACAGAACAACACACGTTCCCAACTTGGTGTCATCTGCAAAGTTACTGATGGTGGCTTCAATCCTCTCATCCAGATCATCAGTGAAGATACTGGACAGGACTGGTCCCAGCACAGACCCCTGGGGGACACCACTGGTGACTGGTCCCCAGCTGAATGCAGCATTGTTCACCTCCACTCTCTGGGCCTGGCCATCCAGCCAGCTCTTAACCCAGCAAAGAGTGCTCCTGTCCGGGCCACGGGCTGCCAGCTTTTCCAGGAGTGTACTGTGGGAGACACATGATCTTTTTAAGGGTTCTCATTAGTCTGACTGACAGTAGTTTCCCAGACCTTTCTCCATTTCACCGCTCTCCACACTTTGAAAAGGACAGTACTTACTCTCCCACAATAAGACTGACCTGATCCCTCAGGATCCAGCCACAGGTATTTGGGAGGCCTGAGAGTAGACCTTGCCAATGATCTCAGGCAAAGTAAGCATCGAGCTGTTGCCCCTTTCTTATGTCATTTGTCACTAGGTCCCCTGCATGCCTCAGCAGGCCCACACTTTTCCTGCTCTTTCTGACTGACCAGTTGTGTCCTGTTGCACAGAAGGACAATGAGGGAACAGTTCTCACCCAGGCAGCCGTCACAGCTCTCACCAAGGCAATTTCCACCAACTTGGCTGCCCCATACTGCCTGAAGAAGGGCAGGAGACGGACACGCTCACCCATCTTGGTGGGATGGGGGTAAGAGAGTGGTCCCAAGGGGTCCTAAGCGGAAAAGATATAGGTATGCTGTATATGACCAATAGGTTGCCAGAAACCCATCCATGCTGGGAATACCGACAGAAATCCGAGTTCACCTTAGAAGACAATAAATGTCTTCTGGGAAAAGAACCAGCAATCAACCCATTGATCTAACTGAGACTTAAACAACCATAATTCAGTAAACTATTAAGACACCTATCTAGTTGTCCACTTAATAGAACTACCCTGGAAAATACCCATTCA